>NW_025744287.1:5184-9112 GCF_021292245.1 Micropterus dolomieu
CCTGTTGGTTTCTACCTGTCTATCTCTCTACCTGTCTGTCTCTACCTGTTGGTTTCTACCTGTCTATTTCTCTACCTGTCTGTCTCTTTACCTGTCTGTCTCTCTACCTGTCTGTCTCTTTACCTCAACCTGTCTGTCTCTACCTGTTGGTTTCTACCTGTCTATCTCTCTACCTGTCTGTCTCTTTACCTGTCTGTCTCTCTACCTGCCTGTCTCTACTTGTCTGTCTCTCTACCTGTCTGTCTCTCTACCTGCTTGTCTCTACTTGTCTGTCTCTCTACCTGCCTGTCTCTTTACCTGTCTGTCTCTCTACCTGCCTGTCTCTTTACCTCGACCTATCTGTCTCTACCTGTTGGTTTCTACCTGTCTCTCTACCTGTTGGTTTCTACCTGTCTCTCTACCTGTTGGTTTCTACCTGTCTATCTCTCTACCTGTCTGTCTCTCTACCTGCCTGTCTCTTTACCTGTCTGTCTCTACCTTTTGGTTTCTACCTGTCTGTCTACCTGTCTGTCCATTTACCTGTCTATCTCTCTACCTGCCTGTCTCTTTACCTGTCTGTCTCTCTACCTGCCTGTCTCTTTACCTCGACCTATCTGTCTCTACCTGTTGGTTTCTACCTGTCTATTTCTCTACCTGTCTGTCTCTTTACCTGTCTGTCTCTTTACCTGTCTGTCTCTCTACCTGCCTGTTTCTTTACCTCGACCTATCTGTCTCTACCTGTTGGTTTCTACCTGTCTCTACCTGTTGGTTTCTACCTGTCTATCTCTCTACCTGTCTGTCTCTTTACCTCGACCTGTCTCTCTACCTGTTGGTTTCTACCTGTCTCTACCTGTTGGTTTCTACCTGTCTATCTCTCTACCTGTCTGTCTCTTTACCTGTCTGTCTCTCTACCTGCCTGTCTCTTTACCTCGACCTATCTGTCTCTACCTGTTGGTTTCTACCTGTCTATTTCTCTACCTGTCTGTCTCTTTACCTGTCTGTCTCTCTACCTGCCTGTCTCTTTACCTCGACCTGTCTGTCTCTACCTGTTGGTTTCTACCTGTTTATTTCTCTACCTGTCTATTTCTCTACCTGTCTGTCTCTTTACCTGTCTGTGTCTCTGCCTGTCTGGCTCTCTGTAGTTGAACTACGAGCGTTGGCGTGCCTTGCTCAGGGGTTTCTGGGTAGCTGTGGTGGTTTACTCCATGCTGGTTCTCATCCTGGTCTACACCTTCCAGTTCCCCTCGTCCCCCTACACCTGGAGCTACTACACTGGACTCAGCACTCACAGGTACACACAGGTACACACGGGCAGGTGACATTGATACTTAATAGATTTTATTGCTTATAAACTTGAGCCATCATCACCATTACACAGGAACAGACTGAAGGGCTCAGGTGTCCTCAGTCTCTCTTCAGCTGTTTGGTTTTCCAAGGAGGGTTAAATCAACACCTCATCAAATAGGCTTCTTTACTCTTTGTGGTCGACGGAGTCACCTGATGTGAACGTCTCTCAGATTTAGTTTCACAATAACTTTAACTCTGTAATATTAAAACATAATGTTTTAATTAGCATCAATATTTACTTAATAAATAACATAATTCTTAGTATTATTATACGTATTACGAATAATGAATAAAAGAATTGAACTTGGGTTGGCCGTTAATCGGGAGGTCGGCGGTTCAATCCCTGGCTCCCCCTGGTTGCGTGTCGAAGTGTCCTTGGGCAAGATACTGAACCCCGAATTGCCCCTGGCGGCTGTTCCGCCAGTGTATGTGTGAGTGTGAATGTTAGTTTCCGTTTGAGCACTTAGGCTCAGTGTATGAATGTGTGTGACTGGTGAATGCAGATGTAGTGTAAAAGCGCTTTGAGTGGTCGCAAAGACTAGAAAGGCGCTATACAAGTACGGAATATTTAACTAATTATAACTGCTATGTCTCTAACCCTGTCTCTCCAGGCTGGAGGATGTTGGCTTGGAGAAGTTCTCAGTTCCTGTTCTCTTTACTAAGATCTTCATCCCTGCTGCGTTCCTATTGGTACTCATTCCTACAGAACATCAAAGTTTTTTCCATCACGTTCACTCTTTTCCTTTTTCTCTTCTTCTCTCAACACCTTGTTCTGCAAGAGCTGACTAAATGTTGTTCTGCAGGTGTGCATCGTACACCTGCATTACTTCCACGAGCCGTTCCTGCAGCTGACCGACCTGAAGACTGTGGTGGACACTCACAACAGCACCATCACCAGGTAACACGCACACATCTACCTGCAGCTCAGAGCTCAGCTGGAAGAAAGAATCCTCATTTTCAGGTTCATACTAGTATTTATGGTTTCTGCTATAAATGTTTGCATGCTTCGGTGTTTCAAAAACACATTATTTTTTCCTTGGTGCTTCAGCTACTCTTTGCACCCTCTGTCTGAAACCTCAGTTTAAGCTCCTCTCTCTTTAAGCCCCCCCCCCCTTAAAGCCCACTTGCTCCTGATTGGCCAACTTCCCCAAGCACAGCAGAGGATGAATGAAGTCCTGCTATACGAGACTAGGCCTCACTGATTACTGCAGGAAAAAAAACTTTCTGACTTTATTCTCTGGTTTTACTGAAACTGGATCAGGTTTTCCCTCTGATGTCCTGCAGCTGCTGCTAGCTACTCACTTAGCCGTGCAGCTAGCCGTCCTATTGCTAATTCTGCTTGGACCGGAAGCTTAGTGCTCCCCCACAGTGCTGGACTGGGACAAAAATTCGGCCAGGGCATTTTTGGTCTAGGCGACCTACCACAATCATTCGGTCACCCCTCACCAATACACACCATCCTTGCATATTATAATATGTGTACCTACTGTAATATTCCCCAAAACCACCATAAAGCTGAAAGAAGTGCCGTGGATCAGTCTACTCATTTGCATTTACTGACTCCCTGGTGATCAGAGGTAGCCGTGGAGTACACCACTCATACTCAAGTACAAGTAATTGTC
Organism: Micropterus dolomieu; assembly: GCF_021292245.1. Lineage (NCBI taxonomy): Eukaryota > Metazoa > Chordata > Actinopteri > Centrarchiformes > Centrarchidae > Micropterus > Micropterus dolomieu. The sequence goes on from NW_025744287.1 coordinate 8,133, forward strand.
AAAGAGAAAAACTGTGCTGGAAGTCAAAGTATCATTTCAAATTATTATTAGGTCTATAATTCCCTGCCAATGCTGGACAGCTTCAATAAAAACATTCTGGGAACGAGCAAACAGCTGTTTATTCACTGAAAGCATGGAGCAGATGAGAAAACATGTCGGACACTTTGTTGCCTGTGGGCCACACACTGGCATCAAGGGAGCCATTAGTCTAATAATCATGATGATGATACATAGGGGCCTGGGGCCTAGGGCCCTCGCAGCAGCGTGGGCTTAGGATAACCTCACCTAGTCATTAGAGTAGTTAGAAGCAATGACTGCATTAGGGAACTTTAGCTCCAACAAACAATGTCATGTAGCTTATGCTGCGCTATATGAGCGATCACCAGCAGTACGTGACGGCCTTTCTTAATGACTCGATCATATTATTATCACTGACCTTAAATGACGTGATAATCATCATCTAGCTAGCTCTGTGAGCTCGTATGACCGCTTACGTAATTCTGTCCTTCCGATTAAAGCTCTCAGATGACTGGCCACCTTTAGAACCTTTAGAAGTCTTGAACTAGTCCCCAGACGCTGCGACTAGTCCCCAGATCTCTGCGACTAGTCCCCAGACGCTGCGACTAGTCCCCAGATCTCTGCGACTAGTCCCCAGATCTCTGCGACTAGTCCCCAGACGCTGCGACTAGTCCCCAGATCTCTGCGACTAGTCCCCAGATCTCTGCGACTAGTCCCCAGACGCTGCGACTAGTCCCCAGACGCTGCGACTAGTCCCCAGATCTCTGCGACTAGTCCCCAGACGCTGCAACTAGTCCCCAGATCTCTGCGACTAGTCCCCAGACGCTGCGACTAGTCCCCAGACGCTGCGACTAGTCCCCAGACGCTGCGACTAGTCCCCAGATCTCTGCGACTAGTCCCCAGATCTCTGCGACTAGTCCCCAGACGCTGCGACTAGTCCCCAGATCTCTGCGACTAGTCCC
>NW_025744287.1:9132-14516 GCF_021292245.1 Micropterus dolomieu
AAAAAAAACTTTCTGACTTTATTCTCTGGTTTTACTGAAACTGGATCAGGTTTTCCCTCTGATGTCCTGCAGCTGCTGCTAGCTACTCACTTAGCCGTGCAGCTAGCCGTCCTATTGCTAATTCTGCTTGGACCGGAAGCTTAGTGCTCCCCCACAGTGCTGGACTGGGACAAAAATTCGGCCAGGGCATTTTTGGTCTAGGCGACCTACCACAATCATTCGGTCACCCCTCACCAATACACACCATCCTTGCATATTATAATATGTGTACCTACTGTAATATTCCCCAAAACCACCATAAAGCTGAAAGAAGTGCCGTGGATCAGTCTACTCATTTGCATTTACTGACTCCCTGGTGATCAGAGGTAGCCGTGGAGTACACCACTCATACTCAAGTACAAGTAATTGTCAAAGAGAAAAACTGTGCTGGAAGTCAAAGTATCATTTCAAATTATTATTAGGTCTATAATTCCCTGCCAATGCTGGACAGCTTCAATAAAAACATTCTGGGAACGAGCAAACAGCTGTTTATTCACTGAAAGCATGGAGCAGATGAGAAAACATGTCGGACACTTTGTTGCCTGTGGGCCACACACTGGCATCAAGGGAGCCATTAGTCTAATAATCATGATGATGATACATAGGGGCCTGGGGCCTAGGGCCCTCGCAGCAGCGTGGGCTTAGGATAACCTCACCTAGTCATTAGAGTAGTTAGAAGCAATGACTGCATTAGGGAACTTTAGCTCCAACAAACAATGTCATGTAGCTTATGCTGCGCTATATGAGCGATCACCAGCAGTACGTGACGGCCTTTCTTAATGACTCGATCATATTATTATCACTGACCTTAAATGACGTGATAATCATCATCTAGCTAGCTCTGTGAGCTCGTATGACCGCTTACGTAATTCTGTCCTTCCGATTAAAGCTCTCAGATGACTGGCCACCTTTAGAACCTTTAGAAGTCTTGAACTAGTCCCCAGACGCTGCGACTAGTCCCCAGATCTCTGCGACTAGTCCCCAGACGCTGCGACTAGTCCCCAGATCTCTGCGACTAGTCCCCAGATCTCTGCGACTAGTCCCCAGACGCTGCGACTAGTCCCCAGATCTCTGCGACTAGTCCCCAGACGCTGCGACCAGTCCCCAGACGCTGCGACCAGTCCCCAGATCTCTGCGACTAGTCCCCAGACGCTGCGACTAGTCCCCAGATCTCTGCGACCAGTCCCCAGATCTCTGCGACCAGTCCCCAGACGCTGCGACTAGTCCCCAGATCTCTGCGACTAGTCCCCAGACGCTGCGACTAGTCCCCAGACGCTGCGACTAGTCCCCAGACGCTGCGACTAGTCCCCAGATCTCTGCGACTAGTCCCCAGATCTCTGCGACTAGTCCCCAGACGCTGCGACTAGTCCCCAGATCTCTGCGACTAGTCCCCAGATCTCTGCGACTAGTCCCCAGACCGCTGGAGGAGGAAGGAGGTTACCTGTGCCCCTGTTTCTCTGTGCAGATTGGTCCACTCTGATGGCAGCCTGTTCGACCTGTCGGTCGGTGGAACTAGTCAGTTGCTCCAGGAGGAAGAGAAGATAGGAGGACAGGGGGAGAGAGAGGAAGAGACAGAGGAGAAGGAAGAGGAATACCCCTGTGTGTTTGAGAAGGAAACCCTGTCTGACCATATAGCAGGTAAACGTAGCATCATGATCACACCTGTTACAGAATAGTTGAGTTTCAAACCAGCAGCAGACTCCTGGTCTCTCCTCCTCAGTGCTGGTCTCCTGGAGGTTGGTGGTGGATCGTCTCTCTGTTTTGTTCCTCCGCCTGCTCCTGTCTCTGCAGCGACTGCAGCACCTCCTCTGGTGGCTCCTAGAACTACACATCATCAAGATAGTCTCCTCCTACATCATCTGGGTCTCTGTGAAGGAGGTCAGAGTCTGGTCTACTTGATGATCTGTCTGTCTTTCTGTTTGTCTCTCTGTCTGACTCTCTGCAGGTGTGTCTATTGAACCTGTCTCTCTGAAGGTGTGATTGTTGCATCTCTCTCTCTCTCTGAAGGTGTATCTGTTGAACCTGTCTCTCTCTCTCTCTCTGCAGGTGTGTCTGAACCTGTCTCTCTCTCTCTCTGAAGGTGTGATTGTTGCATCTCTCTCTCTATGAAGGTGTGATTGTTGCATCTGTCTCTCTCTGAAGGTGTGATTGTTGCATCTCTCTCTCTCTGAAGGTGTGATTGTTGCATCTGTCTCTCTCTGAAGGTGTGATTGTTGCGTCTCTCTCTCTCTGAAGGTGTGATTGTTGCATCTCTCTCTCTCTGAAGGTGTGATTGTTGCATCTCTCTCTCTCTCTGAAGGTGTGATTGTTGCATCTCTCTCTCTCTCTGAAGGTGTGATTGTTGCATCTGTCTCTCTGAAGGTGTGATTGTTGCATCTCTCTCTCTCTGAAGGTGTGATTGTTGCATCTCTCTCTCTCTCTCTCTCTGAAGGTGTGATTGTTGCATCTCTCTCTCTCTGAAGGTGTGATTGTTGCATCTGTCTCTCTCTGAAGGTGTGATTGTTGCATCTGTCTCTCTCTCTGAAGGTGTGATTGTTGCATCTCTCTCTCTCTCTGAAGGTGTGATTGTTGCATCTGTCTCTCTCTCTCTGAAGGTGTGATTGTTGCATCTGTCTCTCTCTCTCTGAAGGTGTGATTGTTGCATCTCTCTCTCTCTCTCTCTCTGAAGGTGTGATTGTTGCATCTGTCTCTCTCTCTCTCTGAAGGTGTGATTGTTGCATCTGTCTCTCTCTCTCTCTCTGAAGGTGTGATTGTTACCTCTCTCTCTCTCTCTCTGAAGGTGTGATTGTTGCATCTGTCTCTCTCTGAAAGTGTGATTGTTGCCTCTCTCTCTCTCTCTGAAGGTGTGATTGTTGCCTCTCTCTCTCTCTCTGAAGGTGTGATTGTTGCATCTCTCTCTCTCTCTCTCTGCAGGTTTGTGTATTTAACCTGGTGTTTGTGCTGTATGTGGGCGTCGCATTGCCCTGCAGGGCATGGCGCCCCCTGCTCTCAGGCGTCTGTACAGTTTGGATCTGTGTGGTGACCGTCTGTAAGATGTTGTACCAACTTAGCGTCGTCCAGCCAAGCCGATACTCCTCCAATTGCACCGTGGTAAGAATGGCGACAATATCGCACCTGTCTGTCTCTCTGCCACTGTTATATCTGTCTGTCTGTCTTTCTCTAAGACAAGTCCATCTATCCAAGACAGCAGTTTATAAAGACAGACACTCTGGGGCCCCCCTCAGCAAAAATAATGACCCCTCCCTACACCCCACGGGCAGAGGTGTAAAGTACAAATACTTTGTTACTGCACTTAAGTAGTTTTTTCCAGATTTGTACTTGAGTATTTCAGGTTGTTTCAACTTTTACTTTCACTTCACCAAATAACTCCGATACATTCTGCACGAGACCTCGTTACTCAGCCCCCAAAAAAGAGAGAAAAGCCTGCAGCCACCTGAGTGGAGCAGTGGAATAAATATATGGACTGGGCGCTAAGCAGCTGATGCGACTCCGGCATGCGCAGTGATATTAACATTGACATTTTTACTGCAAAGGAGACATTGACTTACATCAGTTCCCTTGATAGCCTTGACAGCCTTGATATGCTGCTTCAAGTTTGGAGTGTTTTTTCCAAAAATCTTCTAACCACATCAGTGTGCGAACTCTACATAGCTTTTGGGGAGCTCAGTTTTAAATGTCAAAGTTTTACAGTTTAGAAGCGAGTGAAGTTTAAAGGTCAGGAGTCACGGAGCCATTCTACCTTATTTAGATACGGCAGGATGGGGGGGCAGAGTCCACCAGGCTGCAGGCCGGACCACCAGGATACTCACAGCCAAATAACAGGGTCCTCAGCAGACCAGGAAAACAGGCTGCAGATGTGGATAAGAAGGGCAGCAGAGATCTGATCCAAATGTGCATTAACTGTTGGATATTCCACTTAGCTAGCAAAAGTTTTTATTAAGAGAAAGGACATCATGAGTTTGCAGTTACGTATTAAAAAGGGCAGTGCCAAGCTTTCTAAATAAAAACAAGAATAACAGAAACTATTTAAATGGATATGGTTGTGTTTCTTCTGTCCCTTGAAGCAGTACGCACCTTGAGTTCCGCTGTGGCTGTGTTTGCGACCTGACCTTTCTTTTCTCCGTGAGAGAGAAGAGTTTAGAAAGTTGTGTGGCGCTGCGGGGAGCCGCTAGCTGCAGTAGCAGGCCTACAGGGATCACGCGTAATATTCATCCAGCCAGAGGGATGTCACTATTTTAGAAACCTCCTGAGCATACTGTGTGTGCATCACCAGAGTTCCCTTCCTCCACAGTAACGTTTTCCTCGCGCACCAGGCATCGCCCCTGTCGGCCAGCGTTCACAGCACAGGGAAAAGAACACACAGCTGAAAAGTGAAAATTTAGAGGGAGAAACTATGGGCTGTAATATTTGGTCTCCTCATTATACTGACAAAAAGAAAGAGAGATTTTATTAACGTTTTTATTTTATGAATTACATTTTAGTATGTCATGTTTCGTCAACAATATTGCATGTTAATACAGTCACAGTCTCGTCTTGTTTTAGTCAGGGTAAAAGTTTAGTTTCATCTGACGAAAGTAACAATACAGCAGAAAATAGTCGTGTTGGGTTCATGTGCAGCTGCAGAGAATCTGTCGTGCTAACCAGGTGAAGGTTCTCAGGCAGGTTCTGCAGCATCTCTTCTCTGCATCACACAGTATCTTTGTCTCACCTTTCTTTGAACAATATCATACCTGTCTGTCTTTCTGTAGCCAGGTAACTCCAGCACCGACCTGTCTCGCTCTGTTCTGTACGCTGGTCCGGTTGACCCCGCCCAGTGGGTGGGGCTTCGTAAGACAGAAGAAAAACTGCTTGATTACCTGAAGGTGAGTTGACATCACAACCAACCTTACTTTAATCAGGCTGTGCTGTAGAACTGTTAGCTCTTATAACTTAGCATCATGCTAACATGTCTCTACAGAATAACAAGATGACGGTAATGCTGATAACTTAGCATCATGCTAACATGTCTCTACAGAATAACAAGATGATGGTAATGCTGATAACTTATCATCATGCTAACATGTCTCTACAGAATAACAAGATGATGGTAGCTCTGATAACTTAGCATCATGCTAACATGTCTCTACAGAATATCAAGATGATGGTAGCTCTGATAACTTAGCATCATGCTAACATGTCTCTACAGAATGACAAGATGATGGTAGCTCTGATAACTTAGCATCATGCTTACATGTCTCTACAGAATGACAAGATGATGGTAGCTCTGATAACTTAGCATCATGCTAACATGTCTCTACAGAATGACAAGATGATGGTAGCTCTGATAACTTAGCATCATGCTAACA
>NW_025744288.1:0-629 GCF_021292245.1 Micropterus dolomieu
CACTGTCACTAGCCCCCACCCAGACCACTGTAACTAGCCCCCCCCCAGACCACTGTAACTAGCCTCCAGCCAGATCACTGTAACTAGCCCCCAGCCAGACCACTGTAACTGGCTCCCAGACCACTGTAACTAGCCCCCAGACCACTGTAACTGGCCCCCAGCCAGACCACTGTAACTAGCCCCCAGTACACTGTAACTGGCCCCCAGACCACTGTAACTGGCCCCCAGACCACTGTAACTGGCCCCCAGCCAGACCACTGTAACTGGCCCCCAGCCAGACCACTGTAACTGGCTCCCAGACCACTGTAACTAGCCCCCAGACCACTGTAACCTGCCCCCAGCCAGACCACTGTAACTGGCCCCCAGACCACTGTAACTGGCCCCCAGCCAGACCACTGTAACTAGCCCCCAGACCACTGTAACTGGCCCCCAGCCAGACCACTGTAACTAGCCCCCAGACCACTGTAACTGGCCCCCAGACCACTGTAACTGGCCCCCAGCCAGACCACTGTAACTGGCCCCCAGACCACTGTAACTGGCCCCCAGACCACTGTAACTGGCCCCCAGCCAGACCACTGTAACTAGCCCCCAGCCAGACCACTGTAACTGGCTCCCAGACCACTGTAACT
>NW_025744288.1:729-1258 GCF_021292245.1 Micropterus dolomieu
CCCAGACCACTGTAACTAGCCCCCAGACCACTGTAACTAGCCCCCAGACCACTGTAACTAGCCCCAAGCCAAACCACTGTAACTAGCCCCAAGCCAGACCACTGTAACTAGCCCCAAGCCAGACCACTTTAACTAGCCCCAAGCCAGACCACTGTAACTGGCCCCCAGCCAGACCACTGTAACTAGCCCCCAGACCACTGTAACTAGCCCCCAGATCACTGTAACTAGCCTCCAGCCAGATCACTGTAACTAGCCCCCAGCCAGACCACTGTAACTGGCTCCCAGACCACTGTAACTAGCCCCCAGACCACTGTAACTGGCCCCCAGCCAGACCACTGTAACTAGCCCCCAGACCACTGTAACTAGCCCCCAGACCACTGTAACTGGCCCCCAGCCAGACCACTGTAACTAGCCCCCAGACCACTGTATTTAGCCCCCAGACCACTGTAACTAGCCCCAAGACCACTGTAACTAGCCCCAAGCCAGACCACTGTAACTAGCCCCAAGCCAGACCACTGTAACTAGCCCC
>NW_025744289.1:0-893 GCF_021292245.1 Micropterus dolomieu
GTGGTGGTTGTAGAAGCGCTGGTAGTGGTTGGAGCAGCGCTGGTGGTGGTTGGAGCAGCGCTTGTAGTTGGAGCGGCACCAGTAGAGGTTGGAGCAGCAGTGGTGGTTGTAGAAGCGATTGTAGTGGTTGAAGCAGTGCTTGTAGTTGGAGAAGCACTGGTAGTGGTAGGAGTGACTGTGGTGGTTGTAGAAGCACTTGTGGTTGTTGGAGCAGCGCTTGTAGTTGGAGAAGCACTGGTAGTGGTTGGAGTGACTGTGGTGGTTGTAGAAGCACTTGTGGTTGTTGGAGCAGTGCTTGTAGGTGGAGAAGCACTGGTAGTGGTTGGAGTGACTGTGGTGGTTGGAGCAGTAGTCGTGGTGGTTGGAGAGGAGATTGTGGTTGGTGCGGCAGTAGTTGTGGTTGGAGGGGTGCTCGTGGTGGTTGTAGAAGCGCTGGTGGTTGTTGGAGCAGCGCTGGTGGTGGTTGGAGCAGCGCTTGTAGTTGGAGCGGCACCAGTAGAGGTTGGAGCAGCAGTGGTGGTTGTAGAAGCGCTTGTAGTTGTTGGAGCAGTGCTAATAGTTGATGCGGCGCTAATGCTGGTTGGAGCAGCGCTTGTAGTTGGAGCAGCGCTAGTGCTGGTTGCAGCAGCGGTTGTAGTTGGAGAAGTACTGGTTGTACTTGGAACAGCACCGGTACTGGTTGAAGCAGCAGTGGTGGTTGTAGAAGCGCTTGTAGTGGTTGGAGCAGTGCTTGTAGTTGATGTGGCGCTCTTGCTGGTTGGAGCAGCGCTTGTAGTTGGAGAAGTACTACTAGTGGTTGGAGCAACTGTGGTGGTTGGAGGGGTGCTCGTGGTGGTTGTAGAAGCGCTCGTAGTGGTTGGAGTGACTGTGGTGGTTGGAGCAGTAGTCGTGTT
>NW_025744289.1:993-2917 GCF_021292245.1 Micropterus dolomieu
TGGACCAGTGCTTGTAGTTGGTGCGGCGCTCATGCTGGTTGGCGCAACGCTTGTAGTTGGAGAAGCACTGGTAGATGTTGGCGCGACTGTGGTGGTTGGAGCAGCAGTTGTAGTTGGAGAAGCACTGGTTGTACTTGAAACAGCACCGGTACTGGTTGAAGCAGCAGTGGTGGTTGTAGAAGCGCTTGTAGTGGTTGGAGCAGTGCCTGTAGTTGATGTGGCGCTCTTGCTGGTTGGAGCAGCGCTTGTAGTTGGAGAAGTACTACTAGTGGTTGGAGCAACTGTGGTAGTTGGAGGGGTGCTCGTGGTGGTTGTAGAAGCACTTGTGGTTGTTGGAGCAGTGCTTGTAGTTGGAGAAGCACTGGTAGTGGTTGGAGTGACTGTGGTGGTTGTAGAAGCACTTGTGGTTTTTGGAGCAGTGCTTGTAGTTGGAGAAGCACTGGTAGTGGTTGGAGTGACTGTGGTGGTTGGAGCAGTAGTCGTGGTGGTTGGAGAGGAGATTGTGGTTGGTGCGGCAGTAGGTGTGGTTGGAGGGGTGCTCGTGGTGGTTGTAGAAGCGCTGGTAGTGGTTGGACCAGGGCTGGTGGTGGTTGGAGCAGCGCTTGTAGTTGGAGCGGCACCAGTAGAGGTTGGAGCAGCAGTGGTGGTTGTAGAAGCGATTGTAGTGGTTGAAGCAGTGCTTGTAGTTGGAGCGGCACCGGTAGTGGTTGGAGCAGCAGTGGTGGTTGTAGAAGCGCTTGTAGTTGTTGGAGCAGTGCTAATAGTTGATGCGGCGCTCATGCTGGTTGGAGCAGCGCTTGTAGTTGGAGCAGCGCTAGTGCTGGTTGCAGCAGCGGTTGTAGTTGGAGAAGTACTACTAGTGGTTGGAGCAACTGTGGTGGTTGGAGGGGTGCTCGTGGTGGTTGTAGAAGCGCTCGTAGTGGTTGGAGTGACTGTGGTGGTTAGAGCAGTAGTCGTGGTGGTTGGAGAAGAGATTGTGGTTGGTGCGGCAGTAGTTGTGGTTGGAGGGGTGCTCGTGGTGGTTGTAGAAGCGCTGGTGGTGGTTGGAGCAGCGCTTGTAGTTGGAGCGGCACCAGTAGAGGTTGGAGCAGCAGTGGTGGTTGTAGAAGCGATTGTAGTGGTTGAAGCAGTGCTTGTAGTTGGAGCGGCACCGGTAGTGGTTGGAGCAGCAGTGGTGGTTGTAGAAGCGCTTGTAGTTGTTGGAGCAGTGCTAATAGTTGATGCGGCGCTCATGCTGGTTGGAGCAGCGCTTGTAGTTGGAGCAGCGCTACTGCTGGTTGCAGCAGCGGTTGTAGTTGGAGAAGTACTACTAGTGGTTGGAGCAACTGTGGTGGTTGGAGGGGTGCTCGTGGTGGTTGTAGAAGCACTCGTAGTGTTTGGAGTGACTGTGGTGGTTGGAGCAGTAGTCGTGGTGGTTGGAGAGGAGATTGTGGTTGGTGCAGCAGTAGTTGTGGTTGGAGGGGTGCTCGTGGTGGTTGTAGAAGCGCTGGTGGTGGTTGGAGGAGCGCTTGTAGTTGGAGCGGCACCAGTAGTGGTTGGAGCAGCAGTGGTGGTTGTAGAAGCGCTTGTAGTGGTTGGAGCAGTGCTAGTAGTTGATGCGGCGCTCATGCTGGTTGGAGCAGCGCTTGTAGTTGGAGCAGCGCTAGTGCTGGTTGCAGCAGCGCTTGTAGTTGGAGCGGCACCAGTAGTCGTTGGAGCAGCAGTGGTGGTTGCAGAAGCGCTTGTAGTGGTTGGAGCAGTGCTAGTAGTTGATGCGGCGCTCATGCTGGTTGGAGCAGCGCTTGTAGTTGGAGCAGCGCTAGTGCTGGTTGCAGCAGCGCTTGTAGTTGGAGCGGCACCAGTAGTCGTTGGAGCAGCAGTGGTGGTTGCAGAAGCGCTTGTAGTGGTTGGAGCAGTGCTAGTAGTTGGAGAAGCACTGGTAGTG
>NW_025744290.1:0-26444 GCF_021292245.1 Micropterus dolomieu
AAGCTCTTAATGGTCAGGCACCATCTTATCTTAAAGAGCTCATAGTACCTTACTACCCCACCAGAGCACTGCGCTCCCAGAATGCAGGGTTACTTGTGGTTCCTAGAGTCTCCAAAAGTAGACTAGGAGCCAGAGCGTTCAGCTATCAAGCTCCTCTCCTGTGGAACCAGGTTCCAGTTTGGGTTCAGGAGGCAGACACCATCTCCACATTTAAGAGTAGGCTAAAGACTTTCCTCTTTGATAAAACTTATAGTCAGGGCTGGCTTAGGTGAGTCCTGAACCATCCCTTAGTTATGCTGCTATAGGCCTAGACTGCCGGGTGATTTCCTATGATGCACTGAGCTCCTCTCTCCTCTACTTTCTCTCCCTCTGTATGCAACCTCATCCCATTATTGCATGTTACTAACACAACTTCTCCCCTTTCTGGTAGTCTTGTGCTTTCTCGTCCCTCTCCTCTCTCCTCCTATCACTTCCTGCAGGTGTTTCTGGCTCTGGAGCTGTGGAGTCTGGATCTGTGGCTGTGGGTCACCTGCTGCCCCCGTGTTCCTGCTCGACACCCTCTGCTACAACAACTATTGTTACTAGTCCTATTGTTATTATTGTTATTATAATAATTAACATTACGACTGTTATCATTAACATTACTATACATATCTATACCGTTTTTCATTTAGTCTATAGCAACATCACCTTTTCTGTCTGTACCTCTGTGTGTGTATATTGTGTAGGCTGCCTCCCTCCCCTCTCTCTCCTTCCATCCCTCTCTTTTTCTCTCTGTTCCTCTCCTGATCTCTCTCTCTCTTTCTGTTCCTCTCTGCAGAATATCCTACTGAATAGTTTCAAAATTTGTTTTCTGTAAGAGCCAAATGGTGTTTTATTAACAAACTGTTTAAAAATGTATAAAATAATTTAGGTATTTAACACTGTCCTTATGTCTGTGGTGTTTTATGTGTTGTTTCATGGCTTAGAACTCAAATCATGTTTGTCAAGTTAGGATAAAAATCTATGACTTAAATATTCTATGTGAGGCTCAGAAATACCTGCTGTGAAAAATAGAAAAAGATCAAAAAAGGGAAAAACATTCTTAGGATACTGAATGTTTGGCTTATTTTTATATAGTAAATATACTCATAAAACTATGTATTTCCAAATAACAAAAGTACTCAATCGGATGTAGAATGTGCAGGTTTAAAGTAAGCTCATTCTCATAGATGTGAAAATAATGGTTCACTGTAATATGATGAGGTACCACTGATCACTAACCTCTGACTTCTAGTTCAACCGCAGAGAAAGAGTTTCTCTTTGTCATCATAGATTAAGTATTTGTTCTTCTTCACTCTTGTAGTCATAATCAGAGCATCATCATCGAAGCAACATTCATTCCAACACAGGTACTTTTCACAAGACTCAGATCCATATGGATCACTTCACTGTAAGACATTTCAAGTCAGTTGAACTTTGAAATGCAAGTTTACCTGCTGCCTTGAAAATGCAAAGGATGAACAGTAAGTTACCATCTTATTTCCAAAGACAGTCACAGGTCAAAATGCTCATAAAGGCAAGTGAAACCTAACTAATACTAATTAATTATCCTCTAAATTATTTGCATTGGTTCTTACCAATGTGCCTTATTTGGTGTCCTCCATCTCATCATTAGAGTAATTTTAAAATCATTAAAAAATTAAGAAAACAATTTTTTTCCCAGAATCAATTACAGTTTTTCAATTAATACATATGAACTCAACAATATTTATGGACTGTTCAAACACGAAGATCTTCATGCTTCATCAATATGCAATATATCCATTCTTCTGCAATATTTAAGCTTTAAGCTATTTAAGACAAAGAGAAAGGACAGTGTGTGTGTATGTGTGTGTGTGTGTCACCACCAGTGTCTAACCCTTTCATGCATCGTGTCCACATTTGCGGACAGTTATTTTAACTCTATTTTGGGTTAATATATGGTTATGTTCTCCAAGCCATTTGATGACATTGTCAGTTGACTGATAGCAACATTGTAACACGGGTTACTCTCTTGAATTCCAAACATTCATTGCTTGATGACCCCATCAATACAAGGTGGCCGATTGTGATGGCCATGTGCTAAATGCATCAGGCATATCTATGAAAAGCTTTTATTCAAGGTCAATCGAGGTAAAAAAAATAATATGTACAGTAAAATATGATTAATTGTTTTTAATATATAGTGCAAAAAAACAATACTGATCAGTTGTTTCTATAGAGACTGTAAAGATTGGGTTTGGTTATTTATTCACTTTTACTAAAGGTATATATTTTTACACATGCACACACACGTAGATAACTTCTAGCTGAAATGGTTACAGTTTCTTACAAGGAGTGCAGTTATCTTAACAGTTTGTTACATTAACAATAAGCAATCCAAATGAATATAAAAATAAGAAAAATCAAAGTTAAAGCAATGAATTTAAGTACTAATTATATCTTATAGTAAAATTCTGTACAAATAATCACTTTACATGTTTTGAGACAATGAAAAGGTTGGTCACAGTGGTAAGTGTATGTTAATACAAAATACAAACAGACAATACAAACAGGAGCATTTGGGTACAAACGTGACCCAAAAATGCAAGGTTTAATCACAAATGTGTATGCAGTTCATCTCCTATTGGCTTTAATGTACATTTTATTACAGTAGATATCCTCTTTTTTAGCAAAGTTTTGGTACACAGACTGGTCTTCATCAGCATCATCATTGTGGTCACAGGTGCTCTTTGGTTTGGAGGTCTCCTGCTTTGAGCGTGCTACAACATCTTCATTTTCATAAATCTACAAAAATAATCAAAAAACATACACAGATCTGATGGTGGTGTTATGCAGATGAGAATTAATGTTATTAAACATATCTTTGGAAATACACTTATTATTAATAATAATTAATAAAATTACATTCTGCCACACTAGCAAGAGAACCCAAAAATTACCTATTACAGTTACTATTTTTCTGAGTTGGTTGGAGAGGACGCTGGCATGGCTTGTTCGCCGCTTCTCTAACCGGAATCCTTTACAGTGCAACATTTGTTGTAACAGTATAGCCTACTGTACATTTATCGACCACTATTACGTCCAGTAAGTTATACTAATGTTGTTCCTCACTAGTAAATATTGTGGATTTGTATGTGTTCTGTATGGATTCAGCTGACTCTAGCCACTGTCTACTTATCAGTTTTCCATCACTTGGAGATTCCCGCTTTCACCCAAATGCAAGGATTATACTTTCCGTGTCATCAGAGGGGGTACTGACTAGCGCTACCAGGGCACCAGATCTATGGCTCTCATCACGGGCATTGCTAACAGACCACTCTCCACGACTGGCATGATGTTGAACTATTCCATCTCCCAATTCAACAACTACACCACTCCATCGTGCATATCAGTCAACAACTTGGACTCCTTCGTTACATTCACAGAAGTTGCGGTCAAAAGTTTGTTTTCAACCGTGATATGACCATATTATTGATAAGTGTTTGGATTTGATGTGCCTTACAGCAACCTGCCATCAACTAGATGTTTTTTTCTGTCCTAAATGAGACCTGTCCTCCTGGCTACTGCTACCTATAAAGCCCACAGCACAGAGCACGGTGGTGGTCTGGCTGTCATCCACCAAAGCGATCTGGGCTGGTCCCCTATAACCCTCTCTGAGCTGTCTTCTTTTGAATGCCTTTCATTTAAATGTAAGCCCCCTCTCTTCACGACAATACTTCTCATCTACCAGCCGCCCAAACCAAAATCATCTTTCATCCCAGAGATGTCCAACCTTCTCTCAACATTCTGTTATGTCTGCCAATATCATAGTCCTCGGAGATATAAACATTCATGTCAACTCCCCGACGTGCTGCTTTGCAGCAGAATTCCAGAATCTCCAATTACTCCAATGTTTTAATCTGGCACAACTTGTCACTGTACCCACTCACACCAGGGGGCACACTCTTGACCTAGTCATTACAAACTCTGATCATCTCAGCAATCTTCTGGTGTATGATTTGTGTGTTTCCGACCACAAGGCCATCTTCATAAAGATGTCTTCACCATCCACACTCATCAAGCCCAAACGCCAAATATGCTTCAGAAATCTGAAAAACATCAAGCCAGAGACTATGGCATCTGACCTCCAACATCTCCTTTCTGTAAACTGTTTACCAGCCATGGACTCTGTGGATTATTACAATAACACCCTTGGGAGTATTCTCCACCTCCACGCCCTGGTCAAAACAAGAACAGCCACTTTCTCCCGATCAGCCCCCTGGTACACTGGTGAGCTACGGAAAATGAAGGCAGCTGGGCCTGCCATCGAGAGGAGATATAAAGCCACAGGTCTCACTGTGCACCAGCTAGCTTTTTGGGAACAACAAAAGGACTACTCAAAGTCACTTATAGACGCACGGTCACAGTTCTACTCTAACGTCATCAGAAACAGTCCAAACAACTGTTCTCCACCATAAAACATCTTCTCAAACAACAAACCACCTCACTTACAGAAACTACAGAAGAGCACTGTAAAAATTTCCTGGCCTTTTACGAAAGAAAAATAGACTCCTTCCTGGGTCCTCAACACTACCCGCCCCGACTGTACACTCACAGCTTGCAATCTCCCAGCCCCTACACTGCTTTCCAGAAATCTCACAGCAAGGTTGAGAAAATAATCAAAAGGGATAAAACCCACTGTGCCCTCGACCCCTTTCCTACAGCTCTAGTGAAAGCAAACACCTCTGCCCTAAGCCCTGATTGCCCCTGTAATAAACCACTCCCTCCAGACTGGCAATGTCCCATCTGCCCTTAAAACGACCATAATCAAACCACTTCTCAAAAAACCCACCCTTGATCCAGATGTATTTGCAAATTACAGGCCCATTTCCAATCTCCCATTCCTCTCAAAAGTACTGGAAAAAGTTGTTGCCGTCCATCTCCAGGACCATCTCAAATACAACAACCTTTTCGAAAAATTCCAGTCTGGTTTCCGCTCTGCCCACAGCACAGAAACAGCCCTGGTTAGAGTAACAAATGACCTAGAAATGGCAGCTGATGCTGGATCACTTCCTCATACTCCTCGACCTCTCTGCTGCCTTTGACACTATGGATCATGACATACTTCTCAACCGGCTACACAAAACCACTGGACTCACTGACACTGCTCTTAACTGGTTTAAATTGTACCTTACTGACAGAACAGAGTACATTTCACTTGGAAGAGCAAGGTCCCGGCAACACACTGCGGTCACCTGCGGGGTCCTCATCCTCTTCATGATTTACATCCTTCCTCTTGGCTATGTCATTAGCCGCTATGGAGTTTCATTTCACTGCTATGCTGATGACACACAACTATACATGAAATTGGACACAGACACCTCTGCAGCTTTACCAACATCATCATCATCATCTTCAACATTCACCGCCTGTCTGGAGGAGAGCATATCCCTCTGCTCAACAAACTCAAACCGCCTCCTTCTCCCCAGGAGAGCTCAGCACCATGGGTGATCGGGCTTTCTGTTCTGCCACTCGTCGGATCTGGATTTCCCTCCCTGACCATGTGAGGGCACCTCAGACTATTGAGAATTTTAAAAAAGGACTGTCATCAATAGGTGGTATGGTATAAACCCTTCTGATTGTGATCTCACTCACTTCCAGTAATGACAGTCTAAATAGAAACTTTACATATTCAGCACCGCTAATAATAAAATTTTGAGTATACTGTACTGAACATTTCAGTCTCTGGTTTCAACTAGCAAGGATTTGGAGTTTAATTTTCTTACATCTGCAACACTGATCACTTCCTCCGCTTCTGCTGCCCTGGTTTGGTTTCTGTTCATGTTAACTCCAGCTCCTGGAAACACACAGCATAAAGAAGAGTTACACATTGCATATGTGTTTGTCTGTGTGTATCTGTGCATTGCTCATACATTTAATTGAAAGTAAAACATACCATGCTCTTTGTAACTTTTGTATTTATAAACTACCACCAGGGCAAATGTCAGTAACTGAGAATATGACTGCCACATATACTGATAAAAGCAAATTTGGAAGTAAAAATTTGTTATTATTATGTTATAAAATATTTAAGTATGTCTTATTATATCCTGCTGTTTGTATATTGTGTAAATTAACACATTAGCCTTTTCACTAAATTATGGTTTAATATGATCAATATAATTTTCTTGAGCTAGTTGAAGACACGTAGCGTGTACACTCATCTCTTAACACAATCTCAAAGACAAAACAGCATAAGTCACACTGAATATCAGAGCTGTGGCCTCAAAACATTTAGTGTTTTCATGTTCCCTTTTTATTATTGCTCAGTGTGTGTTTTAACCAAGGGGCAACCTCCGGGTTAAATCTCCAAAAACAAGTTATTCCCCATAGACCCCCATGTTAAAAGGCTAATCAGAAACCTATGAGTGGCGTCAAAGACACTATGTCCATGTGTTATGTCTATGGTTTTAAAAGTTGTTTCTCCACATGTGAACACAAATGTACCCTTAATATCTTTGTCAGGGATATTTGTCGTTTGTGATCCAACAGGATCCACCACAGTGCTGGTAGAGATCACAGTGCTGGTCTGCTTTGGGAAGACTGTCAGAGAGAAGGTTTGTTAGAACCCTTGGTAAGTACTCTTATTTTAACTAGCAGTGGGACTCTGTGGACAGCAATGTTTGTTGGTCAGTTGGTTGGTCCACCAACTTGGTCCACATTGAAATATCTCAACAAATAGTGGGTGGTTTGACATGAAATTTGGCACAGTCCCCAGAGGATGAATACTAATTATTTTGTTAACCCTCTGACACTTTATGTTGCACCACCATCACATCGAAGAATTTCACTTATCTCAAAATCTACTGCATGAATTGACACAATATTTTATACAGACATTCATTGTTTCTAGATGTTGAATCCTAACGATTTTGGTAATCCCCGACTTTTATTCTAGCCCTACCTGGAATATAAAATTTGTGAAATGTCTCAAGAACTGTTGGAGGGATTACTGTGCACTGATGTACATACATTGATATCTTCGGGAAAAAAATGTATAACTCTGGTGAGCCCTCGATTTTTCATCTAGCAATATGTTTTACAGTAGAGTTCAAACAAAGTAATCCATTAAACAGTTAAAGCAAAACTAATCAGCCTTTGGGGACAAATAGTAAATTCCTGTTATCCCAGTGTTGTGGTGGATAGGGACACTGCATAATTACTGGATGTCCCACAATGCCGCTCAGTTTTTTTGTCTTCACACAGCACCACTCTGTGAAACAGAAGGACAATAGAGCCAACACATCAGCTGTGGTATGGGGGTTAGAGTGGGTGTCCTTAGGTAAGATCCTGAAAACCTATGTCCTGTGCCAACGGTGTGTAAATGTATTGGTTTCTGTTTATGATAAGTTGGCACCTTGCATGGCAGCCTCTGCCATCAGTGTACGAATGAGTTTGTGAATAGGTGAATGTTGAATTGCAGTGTAAAGCGACTAGCAAGTAGTTTTGGTGCCTAAACCTAACCAAGTAGTAACACTTTCTGGCGGAAACCCCAAGGGCAAACTTCTCCCATTTGCGATGTGATTTCCTTCAAATGTTTCATATATTTTGACAAATTAAACCATGGTTAATTTAAGACATTTTTTGTAATTTTTTCTCAATCTATTTTAGAAAAAAATAAATTGGGCTGATTTGCATATGCATATGCAGTTATGTAGGCTAATTAAAACAACAAGTTACAAGTTAGTTGAGGTATTGAGCCGGGGAAGAGCAAGGTAGAGTGGAAGACTAGATGTATGCAGAACCGGGTTGGTTGCTTACGTGCAGAGCAGGAGGGAATCCGTAGCTGAGAGTGTGGGAAGCTGAGTCGAGCAGGTCTGGAGCAAAATCCGGGAATAGTTTCCAAGGTGGGGGGTTCAGGGAGAGCAGACAGGATGAGCGCTATTTCCAGCATCACGTTCACTGCAGTGAGAGGGATGTCAGGCATGCGGGAAAAACCCCACAAATTCAAATCCCAAAATTTAAAATCGAACACCTACCCAACAAACAAATATTCAGGTCCAGCCTAACAGAATAGACAAAGAGTTTTACACAAAGTTAAACATGTTCACAAATGTAATGTTATGGGCCATGATTATGTTTTGGTACCAAAATCCAACCTTAGTGGGGTTACTTTTATATATATATAACAATTTTACATGAAAAAATTGTTTATATGTCATCTTTAAAACAGTTAACATTCAATGTAAATGGCAGCTGAGTGACATGTACATTAAGTAGGGTGATGGCACAATGGATAACACACATGCCTTCGGTGGGAGAGACTTGGGTTCAATCCCCCACTGTGACTCATCCACCACTGTGTCCCTGAGCAAGGCACTTAACCCCTCATTGTTCCAGAGGTGTGCGACCTCTGAAATGTATAGCAATTGCAAGTCACTTTGGATATAAATGTCAGTACAACTTTAAATGTATTGATAGGTTTATTTACTCTCATACCTGGCATTACCGCCACTTTTACTTCAGCAGTCAAGAGATTCCACCAAAACTTCTCCACCATACACCAGTATTGCCCAGCATCTGTATAATGAAGGTTAGAGATGGTCACTGTGAAGATGTGTTTCTTTTGGTCATCATGGACGAAGTATCTATCCTTCTTCATTTCTGTAGTCGTTATCACAACATCATGATCATAGTCACATTCATTCCTGCACAAGTACTTCTTATAGGACTCATATCCATCTTCATATGGACAGGAAACTTTAACTTCGCTCTGTTCATATCCAAACACTTGGATTTCTTTTGCTGCACTCATCACACAGCTCAGAGGAACTGTAGAGAGAAGACAACATGGACTGGAAAACAATGTTGCAAACAAGTTACACAAAGTGCACAGATATGTGCATTTAACACTTAGTGTTGTGATGTCTTTATTGATGATCATTTTCATTGTTTTAAGTTTGATTTACAAGACAAATGAATAGACAAGTGATTTTTAGATCACGTTATTTTTTACATGTAGACACTGAAGCCAATTGTGCTAATGAAATTCAGCATAATAGCGTATTGCAGAGTGAAAGATATCGAGACCAATTAAATGATTTTCATAAAAATAAATAAACTTACTGAAAAGGATGACCAGCATGTTTTGAAGGCTCTGCATCTTGCTATTAATGGAAAGGAAATAGAGCTGATGTGGTTGTAAACCATTTATGCCACCATGTGAATGTGCAGAGTGTTCACACAAGCAGAGGTATATAAAATGTTGAAAATATCATGTGGGTAAGTTTTGCACCCACAAGTGTCAGCAAACTTGGCAAATGTTGAAATCTCTCCCTCCTCTTGTGCCTCATTCAAACCAACATGGTTTTATAAATGTGAAATCATACTGATCAAAGCTTCACAATAACCCAATGATTGCTTCAAATAAATGTATCACCCCTCTCATCAGATATTGATTTCAAAAAGTATTGTAAAAAAGTAAAAGTAGCCTCTGACTCAACTATTTCCTGTTTTGTGGCAGTAGTTAACAACTGAATTCAAATTCATTCATTTGCTAACAGCATCTAATTTTTACACAAGCTGTATAAACCATGACAGATTCATGGTTCGAATTACGGGGGGGGGGGGGGGGGGGGGGTTGGGATTACAGGATCAATGGTTTCATCTCTTTTAAAGAATGGACAACACACCAATTAAATTACTCCAGAATCAGCAGTTCACTTCACCTATAAAACAAGTGAAAACACATACAGTACATGACATTGAATCAGCCAGTAGGAGCCTGTATCTTTCTACCACCATGAGAAGCACAAAATGGACCAAGTCACAGGATCGCTCATATGTTTTTATTGTTCATATTAGGAATTTGCCAAATAAAGTGCTGTATACTGATATCACATTCACTGACACCAGAACAGGATTACAGGTTCTGTAAATACTATATATTTAAGCCTAGCTACCTAGCAATATGTAGATAAAGTGCAATAGGGAGAAAAATAAAGGGTTTCTCTCATCTCATTCTCTCATTTCATTAACTAACTCTTATTGGGCCTCAGTGAAGATCAAAATTTGATGAATCTTACCATTTGTTTTAACCTGCTTATATGTGAATGTCAAATAACTTTTTCTCCAATCATCCAGGCATTTATTAAACTGACAAACTCAATTATCTTGGATATGTATATTAAAAAATAGAATTTTTTGACAGAAGTGGTGGAGTTGTATTTCAAGTCGCTGATAGCAACTCAGCAAAGAATTGAGAGAGTGCAAATAGGCCACGTGGTGAGGAAAAAGATTGAGGGGGTCTGACCCCCCTAGTTAAGGCTTGGACCCCCCCAAAAGAGGCAAAAACAACAGTTCAGTGGAGTCTTTCTTACCTGTGACTGTAAAAATTACAATATATTTCCCATACTCATGCGTTGTCTTGAAATCTTGAAATACGATTTCAGACACCCCTAAAATGGACTGTACCATTTCCTAACATTGACGTTAGTTGAACGTCTTGACCGCCTGCATCACTCGCAGCGGCAGCTGCTCAAATCTGGAGCATCACACGCTAATGGAGACGCTGCAAGTTATTGTCAGTATTTACCTATCTAGCTGCTTTAATACACTGAAGTTTCCTACCTTTAGAGTTTCATAATTAGCATTTCTTTTACTTAAAATGAGCTATCTGATGTTAGCTAGCTGATAACCCACCCTATCATTTCATTATGTAATTTCATATTTTATGTAACGTTAATTGTCAGCTAACACTGGTGTTTAGGCATGAGCAGTGAAATTGGGGATTAGTTATTGTAGTTAATATAGAGTTTATTGTTTCATTTGAAGTCTTTTGTGTTTTTTAAAAGTTTAAACTTGATGAGAATGATAGGAATTAGAGATAATAATGCAGACGGTATTTTTTAATAGTGTCATTGGCTCTGGTTCATCATCTGTGGGTCTGTTTTGAGCGGTCATGATGGCCTGCTGTTGTGTGTCTGGCTTGCTGGCGGTTTTGCTCTAGAATACTTAGTGACCCCTAACTACAAAAGTTGTTGTGTGGTATAGGGCACCTATCAACTGGTGTAATGAATTTGATTTATCATCATCTACAGACTGCAGGCATTAGTTAAATAAGCAAAGATATTGTAAGCTTTGTAAAATTTTAGTTCACTGAAGCACGCGCCTGCGCTGTACTGTTTCCTTTTTTGACCTGGAAAAAAAGTTGACCCACCCGGTTGTCATTGTATAATTCGCACCCTGTACAGATTTATTCATAGAGATTATTTAACTGCAGTGGTGGATTGACTAACAGACCGACATTGACATCCCTAGAGTCATGCTGCCTACACGACTAAAAATATTTTCAATTAAAAACTTCCATAAATTTTCCTCTAGATATTTATGTAAACCAAAGAAAGAATGTTATATGGCGCTTTTCCATTACCAATACCAACTCAACTTGACTCGACTCGACTCTACTCGGTTTGGCCGTGCTCCATTTTCCATTGCAGATGTACCCAGAGATAGTGCCCCTCAATGTAGCTGGTCGTCATTGGGACGCCGCACACAACTGCCGTGACGTAATGTTCAATGCGACACACACACTAGCGATCCACACACTGCTGTCTCTTCATTTAAGTTAAAATGTTTCAACATTACTAAGAATGTAAATACAGTGGTATGAAAACCTTCCAGCTGTGTTTTCCTCTGTCGTTGTTGCTGCAGCAGTCTGGTTGGCCTAGCGAGCTCCTCCCGCGGGTTGCCACAGGCTTCCGCCGCCGCCACTTGTAGAGCTCCGAAAACTCCGAAAACTTTCAAGCCTATTTTGGTTTCGCCATCACTTTTCGTAAAACTGTCAATATTTGAAGTCTACACAGTTGATTTCTTGCCTCAAAACTTGGATTGGACCGAAGTGGATTTAGCGATACTAAAATGTGACGTGAAAACACAGCAGACTACTGATTGGTCAGAGAGAATCGTCACTATTCACTGCATCATCATTGCGTGCGCCTGATAGAGGCCAGCAACAGAAAGTTTTGTATTTTACAATTTTCATACTTTATTATTGTGGCCTCCTGGTATTCTCCTCTGACATCAACAAGGCATTTCACCCGCACAGCTGCTGCTCACTGGATATTTTCTCTTTTTCAGACCATTCTCTGTAAACCCTAGAGATGGTTGTGCATCTTTGAACTTCAGCAAATTGTCTTGAAAACGTGTACCTAATAATGTAGCCGGTGAGTGTATATATATATATATATATAGATATAGATATATAGATATAGAGAGAGAGAGACGCTTTCATCGGACGCGTTGCCAAGGTGATGCGCCCTGCCCAAAGTTAACTTCCATTCGGTTTGTTTATTACTGGGGAACTTTCCAAAACTAGACCCTCGCCACTTCCACTCCGACACGGAGTGAACACTGGTCGGCGTCACCGTCACAGCCAAATTGAGCTTCCTAACCCATGTAGGGTATACATCCAATGGCCAACTTTTGGACAAACTATCCTCTCCCCAGCGTAAATAGGATCTGGTGTTACCGCTGCACTCACTGCTAAATATGTGTATCAAATAAACAACAGTTGTAGTATTGTCTATCAGACAACAGCATTTTTTTTATTAAACACAATATAACCTTTGGGCTACGTTGTTAACCTGTGTATGGTGATATGAAATGTTAGTGTAGTTTCGGAATTCAAAAAAATCCTACATGTTAACCAGTGAAGTCACATGGAACTCACATTTGAAAGAAAGGTCCCCCATCGTGCAACAATGTGTTACACACCTTCAACAAGCCAGCATCGGTGCTCACTCGGCATTGTAGGGTTTAACAACCCACTACCACTCTGTGGCGGACCCTTCACATGAACATGCAAACGGAGTGGAAGTAGCTTAGAGTGATATCAATGGACGTTATAATAAGCTATCTGCTATTGAAATCAGTGTGAACTGATGCACTCAGTCTCTCAACAAACTAGTGGTCATGTTGTCATAACTGAATACACAACTACGACAATAATAAACATAGGCCAACGCAAAAAAACACAAAAAAATAGGATGTGAACTGTGAACTTTATTAACTTACAAAATCAGATTTTAACCGTCTTTTTAACTTTTTAAAGCAGTGTGGAAAGTCCGTTTTTATCTCTGGTCCCATTCCCACAGTTCCCACTTCAGTAGACTCCTTGGCCTCCACGACTGGCTCCAGTCCGCCTGCAGGGCTCATCGTGTGTTATTTGGATAATTTTAATATTTTCTGGCAAAGAATGTCTCTTTTTAAGACAGACGGACTTCACCCAAACAAACGGGGCTCAGTCAGTGGTCGTGGTGGTGGGCTAGTGAGCGTGTATAGGAACATTTTTAAATGTCATCAAGTACGCTGTGATGAATTTAACTCCTTTGAAGTTGTCACTCCTAAAGTTGGAGGGCTGCAACCTATCATATTTGGGGTTTTTTTGGCCCCCAAAACCGCCTGGAGGATTTTTATCAGAACTTCCTGAATTTTTATCTACTCTGGTTTTAAATTATGACAGAATTGTTCATTGTGGCGATTTTAATATTCATGTTGAATGTACAAAGTATGTACAAAGTTTTTACTGAAAGTAATGGATTCTGTTGGGCCCCATTTGATCTCTGTTTTCAACAGCTCCCTATCTACTGGTTGTGTCCCTGATTATTTTAAAACGGCTTGCGTGAACCCACTTTTAAAGAAACCTGGTTTAGATCCCTCCCTCCATCAAAATTTTAGACCAATTTCAAAACTGCCTTTTATTGCAAAGATTCTAGAAAGAATTGTATCCAAACAGCTGCTCACTGTACTGGAAAATAAATTATTTGAAAAGTTTCAGTCTGGTTTTAGGAAGTACCACAGCACTGAGACTGCCCTGCTTAAAGTCACCAATGACCTTTTAATGTCTGCTGATGATGGCATGTGCTCAGTCCTGGTACTCCTGGACCTTAGCACTGCTTTTGACACCATTGATCACAAAATCATGTTAGACAGACTGAGGCATTGGGTGGGGATCTCTGGTATTGCCCTAGAATGGTTTTCATCCTACCTGTCAAATAGGAAGTTGTGTGTGTCTCTAAACAACTATGTCTCTTCGTTCTGTCCAGTTAAATATGGTGTGCCTCAGGGGTCGGTCTTAGGACCCATTTTGTTTTCCTTTTAATTGCTTCCCCTTGGACATATTATCCATAAACATGGTATTTCTTTTCATATTTATGCTGATGACACACAAATGTACTTGCCCGTCAGATCCACAGACCCTGGAATGCTGAGTTCACTTAACAACTGCCTTTGTGAAGTTAAAAAATGGATGTCAAATAATTTCCTCTAGCTGAACTCAAAACAGAAATCCTGGTCATTGGGTCCCAACAGATGGCAAAACAAATATTGCCATCTGCTGGTTCCCTAGTAAATCACATTAAGCCTGTTGCAAAGAACCTTGGTGTCTGGTTTGATAGTAATTTAAATTTCGAGAAGCACACCACAAAGCTTGTTCAATCATGTTTTTATCAACTTAGAAATATAGCAAAAATTCAATCTATGTTAACTTTTAAGAACACCGAGACCATTTTACACGCCTTCATCTCATCACGCCTGGATTATTGCAAAAGCCTTTTCATTTGTTTAACCCAAAAATCTACTGATCGACTCCAGAGAGTGTCCAGAACTCAGCTGCCAGGCTTTTAACCATAACAAAGAAATATGACCACATTACTCCTATTTTAGCTTCACTACACTGGCTCCCAGTATGTTTTAGAATTGACTTTAAAATTATATTGATCACTTTTAAAGCTCTTCATGGCCTCTCGCCTTGTTATATTTCTGACCTTTTAGTCCCATACACACCAGCACGTACCTTGAGATCCTTGGGCAGAAGTCTGCTGTCTGTTCCAGAGTCTCGACTGAAAACTAAAGGAGGACAGAGCGTTTGCTGTCAGGGCCCTGAGTCTCTGGAACATCCTGCCCGAGGAAATCAGGTCGGCTGAGTCAGTGAACTCTTTTAAGTCCCTTCTTAAAAGGAGAGCCTTTCCCGATCTTATTTGACTTTATTTTATCCCTTTTATTTTATTCTATTTTACTTATTTTTAATTTATCTGAAAAGTGTATTTTAGTCTTTTCAGTGTTTTCTTGCTTTTATCATGTATTGTTTCTGTATTATTGTTTTTTGGGTATTATTGTCTTTACACTTGTAACTTGTTTTTGAAAAGTGCTCTACAAATAAAGATGATTATTATTATTATTATGATGATATAAAAGAAGGGTAGCGTGTCAATGCATGTGTGAGGTTGTTTTCTGCACCATTCGTCTGTATATGCACAATACACACGTTTGTATAGCTTTTTGCTGCAGTATATCGTATAAATAATAAGCTACGTTTACCTGTATAATACTGCTAGCAGTAGTGTTAGGAGATGTGTCCTTGTCACAGCAGTCCAGATCGTCCAAACAGGCACCCTTAAACGGCTTGACCCTGCTCTTATCCTCTTCTGGTTTTTCTTCAGGAACGAGAAATGTCAAATTTCTTTTCCCCAGTTCTTTGCCATAGTCATCCACCCATGAGTTATCGACAACATCACCACGATAGAGCTCTCCGGTCACAGACCTAGACTCCTTTTGAAGCACTCATATCTTTACAGACTTTGTTTCTGAAGTAATTCCAGTCTTTGGCTGAAAAACTAATGTGCGATGTGCTTTCACGAAGAAAAATTTCATCAAGCTCTCTTGTATAAAGATGAACTGATCCGTGCTCAAACAAGAATCCCGACATTCTAAAATCTTCCACAGCCCATTCAAACTGAGGCGCCCAAGCCTTTCGGTCCAGAAAATCAGCCAATGTTGTTGGGGGAGTCTTCTTTCTAGGAGCCATACTCATGGCAACATGATCTATAATTATACGTCGTTTTGGAGTCATTACTCCCAATTGATAACCTGTAACGTCCATGATTGTGATGCTGCAAAGATGGTGCTGTTGTTCTGCACGAAGATAACTCTGTCCGATACGGATTCACCCAAAAATCGTTCAGTCACACTGTTCCATGCTCTCGGTCAGATGTTAGTCAGCCTCGACCCCAGGCCAGTCCCGGTCCTGTCCCGGTCTGTGCTTGGCTCTGGAGTGCAGTTCTCATTGGAGACAATAATGCTGTCACCGTGGAAGCTCTAACATGCAAAACAACGTACATGTTATGAGTCTAACATGAAATTCACGTTCGTGTAGTGTAACTGATGGTAACGGGAAAATGTGTATCAGCCTGTTTTTAGCTTTGCCCAATGTTACCGCAGCTGTTAGCACAGCTACCTGTTGCTAACAGTTAGCTAGCCAGCTCGTGAATCAAAGTCAGACTTTTTAAGCCTATCCAATATTAACATGCTAGCTTGATAGTGAGTACTAACAACCGGGTTAGCTGTTTATTTTAATAACGATAAAGTTAAATGTTTTCTTACCCCTGATATAGGTCAGCCTTAATGTACAGATGATATAGGTTTTTACAAATCTATTCCTTCATATTTTTTGTTGTTTTCTTTTTTATTTCTGTTTCTAATTCATTGTTTTAACTGTTCATCAAACATCTAATGTTCTCATTTTTTGTATTCCCACTTAGACAGTTTTACAGTGAATCCTACCATTTTGATTTCTCGAAAATATTTTGTTGAGACTTTGTGTCAAAAGGAGGGAATGTGAGAAATACATTATAAATTGCTGATTTTTAGGATTTAACTGTAATTAACTTGTGATAAATTAGCATTGGTCACAATCAAAGGGTTGTCTGACTTACATTAAACATCTGCTGACCTTATCAAGAGGTAGGGACACAACTCTGATGCCACATAAATTTGCATTTTTTTTGTCAGCCCAGGAAGAAACTTTTGAGTGTATGCTAATACTCTGCCATTTGTTTTCCCTTGTCTTGGCAGTTTACTATTGGCCGTTGTGTTCTGTACTTGTTCTGTATTTAAGAATAAAATGCTGAGTTCAGGAGACCGTGGGTTCTCTCCGTGGCCACGTTACATAAAGAAATGATTCAACTCATCTATTTGACTTCATATTCTTTGGGAAGGAATTATTTTCCCTGACAGTAGTGAGACACAACTGAGAGGGAGAGGTGGAAGAGGTTGTAGGGAGGATAGGCAGGGATGGTCCTCCTCACTGGGGCCAGCTTTGTGACTGGCCCCAGCATTCAGGAGGATGCCAGGTCCATCGAGAGCCCCCCAAGCACCGTCAGCACCCCAGAGCCAGTGACCACCCCACCTAGCCCTAGGGCAGACCCAATGGAGCCCAGCCCCCCCAGCGTGCAGACCTACCCCAGAGCCAGAGACTCATAGCCGCAAACCACAGGAAAACCCACACACTCCAAAGGCAGCTTAGTGTAACCCAGGTCACAAAGGGTTAACAACACGGAAGTGTTTTAGCCAATGAGAACGCAGGTTTACAGCAACATAGCAGGCTAGACTGCATGTGCCAGGGCCATTAAATTAAAGACTGATCAGTCCACACCTGCTGCCTGGGAGAGACCTTGCTGATGCAGTAGCTCTACCTTGTGTCTGGCTGCTGTGCTTTCTCTTGCCATGGTATATCAGATATTTTATATCCAGGGAGGATAGGTAAGTTTTTCTTGAAAGTGATGTCTTCAAAGAAACACTTTTTTTCTTCTCACATCCTGAAAGACCAGACAGGAGGCTATATTTCATGCCCACATCTGGTTCAGAACTTGAAGAGTGCCCTGGTTGGTAGACAGACATTTCTGCAAGCTCCATCAGCCTGGTCATCGCTCCACTCTCCGCTCAAAATCCGTCCTGCTGAAAACAAACAAAACAACAACACACACATATAGTTGATTTTGGACGGCTTTGCAAATTAAATCTCAGCTGTTTGACAGCTGGAACTTGAGGCTTACTTTATCTAGGTATAGATATATCAGGTGTTCATACACATGAAACACTTACCTGTTCATACATTCCTTTAAACACAAGGGACTAGGGTTCACACACAAGGGTTAGTTTAAAGTTCAATGTGTCACCAGCAGTGTACATGTGCTACTTTCATCATCAAAATTCTAAATCACTATAGTATCACGTTTTTACCTTTATTAGTCACAGGGAACCATTAACATGAGGAGTTGTGTGCAAAATGTGTAACTGCACTGTCTAACAAACATTGTGTGTAATGACTGAATTAACCAAGGAACAGCCTCACTAGATACAAGCTAGCCATGTTATCTAGCTGAGATAGTGAACTTACCGTTCATCGTAATCATGTGTAAAGTTAATGGGAGTGTCGTAACTCTCTTATTTAACGGCCCTGGCATGTGCCAGTCAGACGCTGGGTGACACTGTGGGAAGAGGACCTGTTTCTGAACTGTAAAAACGTAGCTCAGATAAAACAGTAAAATCACAATAAGTTGTAAAATAAGAGTGATAACAGTCTGTACTTTGTTTTAAGACTGTAGATGTGTGCGTGTGTGAGGCCCTGTTCACTGAAACCTGCTGAATGAGAGAGAGAAATCCCTGAATTGGTGAGTCGCAGTAAAAAATAAATAATTAAATGCTGCGTCACGAGGTACTAGGCTAAGTTAGCGAGTTCAAGTGCATGGGCCTACAGCTAACAAAATAAGCATTGAGTGCTGAACAGTGCAATTAGCCTACTGTTGTAGACTTCAACTAAAGTTAATCTGTTTGACAACTCAATTGAGGGAATATAAAAATGTCACTGTTTAAGTGCTCAATGTTTTTCTGGCCGGTAAAGCTAATGTTTAATTCTGAAGCTACATACGTTATGTTTTGTCAGACATTTTTATTTCATTGTTCACGGTGAATCTGTTGCATTTGCACTGTGTGTTTTTTATTTTCTGGAACATTGTTCTATAAGCAGTGTTAGGTTAAGATAGAAACTTGGGTCTATCTTATTCAGTAATTCGTTTGATGTAAAAGGTATTTAAAAAAAATGTTAATTGTGCTATTTGCATTAGACCTTGTAAAAATTTTAGTTAAAGTTAAAGGAATGAATACTTGAGAAGTGCATTTAAGAAGGCTATTAACTAATGAACTATTCAGGCCATGTCAATGACTGCAGGCCAGGTTTTTTTCCCTTTGAGCTGAGTTAAAGTTGATGGCGAGCCAACCCAAATGAGACCTTGAGATCCCAGGATTGAAGATCCCTGAAGTGAGGAACTCTGAGCTAAGGACTGCTTATCTTACCCCTCTCCTGCCATAGCTGTAGGATAACCAGCATAAACTGCACAAAACCACTTTTACACTCAACTTCCAGCACCACTTGCGCAACACCACACTTTCAGACTCTGACTCTACTTTGGACTGTGAATGGACAATTACCTTTCTCATCCTTTTGGAAGCGCATCCCTGGTGTCTGCAGAACTGAGAATTCATTTGGTTTATATGATATATTAGGATATCCTGGTTATTGCGGCTTTGGCTATCGCTCATATAGTGAAACGCGAACGATTGTGAAGTTGATGTGAGATGTGATAGTTTTAATAAGGTCATTCACCAGAAGTGAATATTGAGTATTTAGATTTTGAGTTATGGATAATAGGGAACACCCAGTAAGAAAAGATAAATAGTTGAAAATAGATCAGTGATTTTAGCCCAGCTGAGAAATAGAGGTAATTATATGAGCTCAGTGGTTTCAACCTATCGAAACTAAGGTGTTTCGATAAAGTGAACTTAATATTAAACCTACCGTTATACTATTTTTTGCTTATTGTTTAAAAAAAAAACAAAAAACACAAGGTAACTCATTGTCTCGTGTGGTCACTGAATATTTCAAGCAACATTCTGCTCCCTGCTGAGTCTAGGAAATTCTGGTTCAGTTTAGCTGTAATCTTTTATAAGAAATAATTTACTGACTGTAATCATTAGTAGGTTTAGGAGCCTTGAGCTACATTAGCACAGCCCTGACCTTTCACCAAGAGATATTTGTGTGTGGATTTTGTCTGTGCTCTTGTTCTTGTCTTTGCTTTAGAGCTGCTAGGGCAAAAAACTAGTTGATACCCATGGCAGTAACTCAATTAAATGAGACTGTAGACAAGGAGAGTCCAGGGGAACACAGGGACTAGGGTACGAATACATTGAAACGGTTTAAATCACAACTATTTTTTATGAAATCTGATTGATACAGTTATTGACATGCACTGTTGGACTATAGGTAGACGTATTTATTTATTCATTACAATTAAGATACTGTATTAGTCTGAATGTGATAAGAAGTGGACACCTTGCATGGCAGCCACTGCCATCAGTGTGTAAATCTGACATGTAATGCTTTGAGTGGTCGGATAGCTAGAAAGGCGCTTTAAGTACAGTCCATTTACCATACTAAGATTACTCACTCATTTGTAGTTTATTCCTTATTTACGAGACACAGGTATGGAAATCATTTATAATATGTAAATAGTGTTGCAGGTTGTAGTAATTAAGATTTTCTTTATCTCACTCAGCGATACGTTTTTACATAGGTGCAGAGGTATGCTCATAATTGGTAACACCAACTAAACTCTCCTGCAAATTAGATTTCTTAAGTAATCAGTGATGATGATGATTCATTTCACTTATTCTGTTGTGCTTTGATGTTTTTTGCAGGTGGCTGTTGCAGATAAAGGTATAGAAATAACATCAACACGTCTCCTGTAAGTCTTAATGTCACTTTTAATGAATCATTCACCCATAATACTGTCCAGAGGAGAAGAGGGGAGCCGAGTGTCTTCCTGCTGGTCTACAGCAGCTCCACCACCAGCCTCCCTGCAGTACCCCCCTGTGATAACACATGGTAACTTTAGGGGACCTTAGAGCAGCTTGCGGCACCAGAGGTGCAGTCTGTAGGCCCACTGGAGAGAGAAAAAAAAAGCGGAAGGCTGAGAGTCAACCCAGGGTTTCCATGGTGATGATGAAGAAATCCATCAAGAGTAATGGGATGTTTAGAACAGGGGCATTGTTAGACATAAAGCTCAAATGGGGCACAAACCCACTCATTCCCCATGTAAATTTTTGATTGATTTATTTTTGTTTGAAGAGTATGAAATGTGTTAGTATGTGCCTCACCAGCCTCCCTTGTTTAGCCCCTTAATATTGTCATGTCAGAAAGGGCTTTGACCACCTAATTGAAAATTCTGCTATGGCGCCGTCCTACCTGACTTGTGAGCCATGTAAACAATTTGCCATTGCTGCACAGTCACACCTGACACTGCATTCCTCTCACTACTGCCTCTTTTAAAACAGTCTATGTAATAAGCCTGAATGGAAACCTCTTCTAGAAAATACCACTGCTGATTTAAATGGACCTCTGCGCACTAACTCAATCCTCCATTAGGGTCTGAGCTGCTTGTATCTGATGCTGCCTGCAGACCTCTGGCTGTGCTTTTACTGGCTGAGGCTGCCTGTATTTCACCTGGATCTGTGTAACCTGCTAAAAATGTCTGGACTGGGTCTGTGCTACTACTGGATTTGGATCAGCTGTGCTTGTACTGGCTTATGATCCAGCATCTACTCAACTGACAAACCTCAGCATAGCTCCTGTAAATCATAAATATCAATACTTGCAAGATAATGTTATCAGCTGCTTCAACCTCATTCAAACTGGCTCAGGTTTCCTTTAATACATTTTCAAAAGGAAAATACTTTATACTATGACATAACTATGTTATGTTTAGTATTTACTGAAAGATGTAGACTAAATCCATATTTCCCAGTCTGTCCTACTATCACAATTTTAATAGTCAATGTGAATCCACTGCTTTCCATCTTGCATTAGTCCTGAGTTGTGACTAAACTTCACTGAGAGACAGATAATTATTGTCTTTTTTTAAAATGATTTGTGCCTGGAATGCAATGAAGTCCGGCTTACCTGACTGCTGTTCTTGAAAGTCATTCTCATTGAGTTATTTTCTCCTCTTGTGCCCAGAAGGATAGTTCCTCTCATCAACGTTGTAACACTCGCTTTCAACATTGACTCGTTTTTTGTGATGTTTCACATCAACCAGTAGTTTATGTTGAAATTTTAACTGCATGTTGCATATATATTATTGCCAACTTGACCGGACGTTGCAGATGCTGGCAATTGTTGCTAAGACCACGGAGCCCTACAGGTCCAAAAACAACGGCAAGGGGTCTTGACAATTTCACTGGGGCACAGCATATGGATGCAGGGGCACGTGCCCCAGTAAAAAGGGTCTAGTGACGCCTATGCCTGTGAGAATAATCTTCAGTAGCACCAGGAGCAGAAGTCCCAGCCTGTGTTACAACACTTTATCACACGAGACCCGGCAGTGGACTACTATGTTCACTGGCGCGCTCATGGCCTGACAATCTGATTAAAGGGAATTTACTGATTACATTCACAATAGCTGAACTCTATAAACAATAAGGTCAATGGCATGACACTGGTACAACTTCAAAACAGCGTGTGTAAGCATGTAAAAACACACAGCAACACAGTGGACATGGTGGTCCATACAATCCACAATTAAACATGAAAAGCTCTGAACATAATCCTACAAGTATGCCTTCTCCCCAGACACTATTATTAGCCTTTTACTGGTATTGCTCATGGTAGCAATGATGCTGCGCCAGTCCCATGTACGAATATCTGTCGAAGTCTCTCTCGGATCAGAGCCTGATGAAGCCGAAGTACTGTTCAATGCGGGGTCAACACAGGCTGTTCCTTAGAGTCAGACTGGTCTGATAAGTACCAGGCCTACAACTTCGATGACCACAGCGGAAGACACAGTAACATGAGCCCAGGTACACAGCACCAACCCAGCTCAGCCACCATGCGGGAGTGCAGGTGGGTTACAGTTGTTATATTAACAATACACAAGTAATGTATACAAGTATAATGAAAATAAACACAATGCAAGTTAAAGCAATATAAGTACTTAATATATCTGATGGCAAATAGAAAACAAATCTGTACAAATGATCATGTCACGGTTTGGTGTGGGTGAGGCAGGTTGGAGGACCCAAACGCAGGACGCAAGGCAGGAAGAGGTACAGTGCAAAGGGGTTTTAATGAACGAACCAAAAGCGAGCACACTTACAGGAGAGTGGCTGAATACAGAGTCCAAAAACTAAGGTAGTCCAAACAGAGATCCAAAGGTAACACGACCGGGAGACACGACAAACAGGAGACCTCACAGCAACTCCAGGAGACAGCATACAATGACCCAACAAAGACAAGACAGAAACACCAGGCATATATACACACAGGGACTAATGAGCAGGGCGGGAGCAACACAGGTGAAGGACATGAGACTAACGAGGCAGGCAGAGAGAGAGAGACAGTGAGCAGAGGGAAACAGAGACTGACATGCAGGCAGAGTGACAACCGGGGGAACAGACGGAACACAGGTTACTGAACACAAAACAGACCAGAGTGAACACTTAACATAAACTAAGGTACAGGACTGGGAACAAGGACAAAGAACTAAAACGCAGGAACAAGAGTTAAGGCAGTGACTAAGAAACAATATAACAACTAGACTACCAAACCAAGGCAATATCAAATCAACACAGGACTACGAGCTAGAACACCAGACAAGACATAAACACTAAGGACAAGGAAACGAGAAGAACAGGTAAACAGAAGGACACCAGAAACAAATGGAAAAAACTCAAACTCACAGGGAAAAAACTACAACTCATGACAGATCATATTACTGTTGTTTTCAGTGAGACAATAAAAAAGCTGGACCACAGTGATACATGAATATGTGCTGGTTAGCTGTTAATTCAGACAATACAAACAGGAGCATTTAGGTACAAATGTGACCCCAAAATGCAAGGTTTGATCACAGATGTGCAGGCTGTTCATCTCTTAAATTTAAATTTGGTTACAGTAGATCTCCTCTGTTGTGGCAAAGTTTTCGTACACAGATTCTTCACGTGCATCATCATAGTGGACACAGGTGCTCTGCGGTTTGAAAGTTCCCTGCTTTGAGCGCGCCACAACATCTTGATTTTCATAAATCTAAAAAAGATAAGAAAACATAAACAGATCATGTGGTGGCTTTATATTTAGGGACAGAAGCGCTTTGAATTAAATGCCTCAGTATGCGAACATGCTCATACTAAAACACTACCATGATGTTTAGCAAGTAGGCTACAATGTTTACAATATTGTCGATTTAGTGTCTGTGCAAGCTAGCATTAGCTAATTAGCACTAAGCACAAAGTACAGCTTAGACTGATTGGAACATAACAAACTGAAATTTTGACCTGATGATGGTGTTACATAAAAAGACTTTAGTTATGAGGATTCATCCTCTTGAGACCACAAATCTGTACAAAATGTTAAGGAAATCCATCTAATAGTTGTTGGACCGACTGGTAAAATGACATTTTGAGTCAACCAGTTTGGGTTCAGGAGGCAGACACCATCTCCACATTTAAGAGTAGGCTTAAGACTTTCCTCTTTGATAAAGCTTATAGTTAAGGCCTGTATAATACTGTATATTACTAGTTACTTTTACTCCTTAAAAAAGTAAAAATATTATTACTTATTACTGGGTGATAAAAGTAATTAGTTACGTTACTAGTTACATTACTATATTACTTTCCAGTGTTTCCCACAGAATGACAGCGGGGGGGTTATTCTAATGATGTGCAGATCGATCCTAGAGTATCGATATTTCTGATACCAACGTTTCCTGCCCTAGGATCGATACTCATATAAAAGGATCGATATCTAAACTCAGTCGTGTGGAGTGAGTGTGTGTTTTATTATAAGTATCTTACTGTCACCAGGATGGTCTAATTATACTCAGTTGATAGGAACTACTTTTCAGCTTCAGAAACGTTAGCTTCAGTCACTGAAAGAGACAGTTACGACGTCACATACGCGACTTTTGGGTTTGTGGTCTTTGTAATTATGTATTTTCAAAGTCTTATACCTAAACAGTTTTACATCAAACTGCAACTTTCTCGCCTTTAAAATGTATCTTTTAAATTGACAAACATCATATGTGTAATTCAGGGCACAATTCAAACAGGATCAAAATATTTGTTGTCCCTCGCCACTGACTATCGTACAATTTTTTTCCGAAATAATGTCCCATGGTGGTCCACCGGAAGGGGAGGGACTTAGGCTCTCTATAGCCCTAGACTGCAGGGGGACTTCCCATGATGCACTAAGCTCCTCTCTCCTCCTCTCTCTTTCCTTCTATCCCATTAATGCATGTTACTAACTCGACTTCTTCCCTTTCCCATAGTCTTGGGCTTTCTCATCGCTCTCCTCTCTCCTAGCGTTTTCTGGCTCTGGAGTCTGGATCTGTTGGTGCAAGTCACCTGCTGCCCTCCTGTTCCTGCACAACATCCGCTGCTACAATTATTACAAGTCCTATTATTATTATCATTAACATAACTATTTTTATCAATAATTATTAGTATTATTATTTATTTATTTTTCTGTACCAATACTACTTTTACTGTTTGTATTTTCTGTGTGGATATTGCGCTGCCCCTCTCCTTCCCTCCCTCCCTCCATTCCTGTATTTACAATCTCATGTTCATATAAGTCTTTGAGGAAATTCATGCTCCAAAGAGAATGACCCCTTCAGCCAAGCCAGTTATGTATAATAGTGCACAAGATGGTCTAATAGACAGATTGCAGTGAAATTGACTAAGCGCATTCATGGTTTCAGTGGCTTTGCTTATGCTGTTCCAGTAGTGCCGCCCTAAAACAAACTTTACATATTCACTAATAATAAGTACAGTAGTACATGTTTGTAATGTGGACTGTACTGAACATTGCAGCCTCTTGGTTTTACTAGGAAGGCTTTGGAAGTTAGTTTTCTCGTCCTCTGCTTCTACTGCCCTGGTTTGGTTTCTGTTCATGTTGACTTCAGATCCTGGAAACACACAGCATAAGGAATAGACTATGTACATAATTATTAGTAATCTCTTAAGGATTAGGACAACTGCACCATTTCCAGCACCCAGAACAAACTAATTTAAAATGGCTCTCTTCAATGTGAGATCACTTTCAAGTAAGACTTTTATCTTTATCTTTACCATGACAACCCAGAGTTGAGACCAGGAGGCAGAGTTGCAGTTTAACACACTTCTCTGCCCTTCTTTTTCAGCAGTTACCCACCCAAAACCCTACGCAGAGTCACAGTCTAACACACTTCTCTGCTCCTCCATTCCAGGAGTTACTTAGTGAAAATCCTATAGTGACGGTGTCTGCCCCCCGACCATCGAAATTATTTAAAAAGGTAAACAGAAGAGGAGCTGTGCATAAAAACCTCATAAAAATTAAAACCACAAGAGCAATAGTGCAAACGAATAGGAGAGTTAAATGTGGACTCTTAAACATCAGATCTCTCTCTTCTAAAGGTGTACTAGTAAATGAACTAATATCAGATTATGATATTGATTTGTTTGGTCTTACTGAAACCTGGCTGGGTGATGGAGAATATGTTAGCCTAAATGAATCC
>NW_025744291.1:0-12356 GCF_021292245.1 Micropterus dolomieu
GGAGGAGGAGGGGGGGTGGGAGAGGAGGAGGAGGAGGGGAGGAAGAGGATGGGGAGAAGAGAGGAGGAGGAGGAGGAGGAGAGGAGAGAGGAGGTGAGGGGTGGAAGAGGAGGAGGAGGGGGGGAGGAAGAGGAGGAGAGGAGAGGGGAGGTGAGGAGGAGGAGGAGAGGAGGAGGAGGAGAGGAAGAGGATGGGGAGAAGAGAGGAGGAGGAGGAGGAGGAGAGGAGAGAGGAGGTGAGGGGTGGAAGAGGAGGAGGAGGGGAGGAAGAGGACAGGGAGAGGAGAGGAGGAGGAGGAGGGGGAGGAGGAGGAAGAGGATGGGGAGAGGAGAGGAGGAGGAGGAGGAGGGGGGGAGGAAGAGGAGAGAGGAGGAGAGGAGGGGGGGAAGAGGAGGAGAGGAGAGGGGGGAAGAGGGGGTGGGGGGGAGGAAGAGGACGGGGAGAGGAGAGAGGAGGAGAGGAGGAGGAGGGGGAGGGCGGGAAGAGGGGGAGGGCGGGGAGAGGAGAGAGGAGGATGAGGGGGGGTGGGGGGGAGGAAGAGGGGGAGAAGGAGGGATCAGATGAAGAGGAGAAGATAAGTTTCCTTCAGGCAGCAGGTCAATTAGAACAAAATCAAAATGATTATTTGTCAAACCCATTGTTTTTAATAATCTGATTAAACCAGTGATTTACAATAAAACCTGTTCTCTGTGATGGTGAACTGGGTCGCAGGTCTC
The DNA here is from genome assembly GCF_021292245.1 of Micropterus dolomieu. Lineage (NCBI taxonomy): Eukaryota > Metazoa > Chordata > Actinopteri > Centrarchiformes > Centrarchidae > Micropterus > Micropterus dolomieu. Next base: position 717 of record NW_025744291.1, read on the forward strand.
TGAACCGTAAATCCATCTTTGACTTTGTAAATGCTTAAATGGGTAAATTATTTTCACGGTCCCGGGGGGGGCGGCTGGGCTTCACTTTATTGAAAGATCGGAGGATTCTTATTCTGCTTTGAACTTTAAGCTGGAGAGCATCCTCTGATCGAACAACCCGTTCTCGTCACAAGTCGTCACATATGGCCAAGACGCATCAGCCTCAGTTGTAACGCGCGGGCATCCCTATAGCGTCTTAGTTCAACGCAGGGGGGGGAAGCCCTGTAGCGCCAGTGTTTGACGGTAAAGGCCGGTATATGATATTTAAGACTGAGTAAGGAGGTGGTCGGGCCAGAACCCGGACTTTGAACCAGGAGTCCATGTCAGTTAGATAAATTGACGTAAGTGACGTTAGTAAACTTACGTGTTAACTGACATACGTAGTTATTTTAACCCAAACCATCTTTTCCTAAACCCAACAAAGTACTTTCTGTGCCCAAACCTAACCAAACTGCAAAGCTTAACAACTTTGTTTCGAAACGCTAGCGTTTTATTTTGAAAGTCTAACCGGACGTTGCATATTTATTGTTGCTAACTTTGCTGGAAGTTCCTGGTTAAACCCGCCCCTCCCACTAGAAAGCCAAACTTATATAATCCAAAGCCGGAAACATATTCCAGCCAATCATGTGGTTCAATTCTACTGCGCATGCGTGGTGTTAGAGATGCATGCGCAGTAGAATATTTCAGGAAAAGAGCGTTTTAAAGGAGATCTATTGTGCTTTTCCACATTTTTTTGACTTATCTACAATGTTATGATGTTGGATGTTCATGTTAAACATGACCAAAGCTCAAATAATGAGGTTAAAGTATTTAAAAGAGCATAAACCTCAGATTTCCTCCTGTTCTGCACACCTGTTTTTAACTGCTGTTTCTACCAACGGCTCCGTAATACGACACCAGGAGCCAGACGGAGCCGGTGTTCCATATATGGGCATGTGCTCCCATAGCAACGCTCAGTCTGCCTGTTCCGCCCAGCGACAACAACAGCCTGGTAACATGCTTCAGGTCTTGGCCAATCAGAAGACAGTGGGCTTTGAGAGGGGGGCCTTAAAGAGACAGGAGCATCTACAGCTTGTTTCAGACAGAGGCTGAAATGAAGGCCTACATGAAGAGACAGTATAAGACAGAGAATTATTTTTTGAACTTTGAATCATGCAAAGCTGCCATACAGGAGTCACAGAACTACAATATAGGAATGGAAAAGAAGCATAATAGGTCTCCTTTAAACCTTATTTTGGGGCGAAGTCGTCAAACTTTTTCATATCGGGCATATCCGATCTACGTTACAGCATCCGCTGCCGCATTTCTACCGTTAAAAACGGCCAGGTCCCTGCCGCCACTCAACTGTGGTAACATTTACTTTTATCTTCCGGGGTATCCCTCACCTAACACAGCTCAGGCTCGTCTCCTCCTCGATTTGTAAATCCGAAAGCACAACAACCATCCAGCATTTTGGCAACGCAAAAAGTAACAAACTCGACGGTGGTTCACGGTGGCAGGCGGCGGAAACGTCTTTTTTGCCCTCCAAGGGAGAGTTTTCTTTGGAATGTGACGTCACGTGAAAACTACAAATAAGGACTTAGAATAGACGTATTTATCTTGTCAGTAAGGGAATTTTTAACAGGCAGAAGGAAGACCAGCTCTGTAGAGCAGTTTGGCATAATCCGGCAACCACGTGTACTTTCACATCGCGACCCTGCTTTCTGGAACCAGCGGCGTGACAGAAAAAGACTGTTCCATGTAACAACACCAGCATGCTAGGGCCAAACAAATTCAGTGACGCATGCTGTTCTAACAGGAGGGAGGTGTACGCAGCGAGTGTTTGATTGTCCGAGCGGCAGAAAGTGACGTGAACGCGAGCGGAGGAAAATATTCTGGCAGTAAATGTACGGTATCTGTTACAGCGTGTCGGCTTCTCAAGGCCAAGAAAAGTTTGTTGTTTCCCAGCTGCTGGAAAAGTGAAGCTGGTTAGCGCTAAGTTAGCGAACATCTCCCCTTCAGACTGAGCAGCTTCTACAGCAGCTACAGAGCTGCTACGTTACTGGACATTAGCTCAGTTTATAGAAAGAGTCAGATGAGTCTGAACAAGTGTTTGTTAGGAAAAGAAAGGATGGAGGTGACTGGAGGAGCTGAGGTTAGTAAAGCTAATTAGTGATGCAAACTCGTCCTTTTAAGCTGATGAGGAAACGTTTCTGTTTGGATTTTAATGTGCAGATAAATGTCAGAAGCTGTAAAATGAAGACACAAAAGACAAACATGAAGAGTCGTCTCTATAATGATTCTGAGGTCATACTAACAGGGTTTTAGGGGGTCCAAAACATGCTGTGCCATCGCTGTAAAATCACTGTGGAGCATCAGAACCAACCAAAGTACTTTCTCCAGATCTCAAGGTTGGAGTTCCTCCCCAGGAGGCTGATCTTTGGCTGTTGTTTGTTTATTGTCTGCTCTCGCTTTTCCAACTATTTGTTCAGAGATATGGTGAAAATAATGTGAAATTACATATTTTTCATTGGAAAATGAAAAATTTTCTTGGGGGAGGAGCCCCAAACCCCCCGACCAACACCAAAGCATTCATCTAAAGCTCACATTAAACTGGAAAAACACTGAAATTTTAAGCTCTTCTGATCTGCATCGCGTGCTCATGGACACAAGAGCACTGCTGCGGACACATGCTGTGTTGGGGTTTTATATTCAGACATTCTACGCGCTATGCGCACAAAACAAATTCGCTTCACGTCCGCTGCTACAACTCCATCCCAGGGGAAACACTGGTAGTAGTATTTAGCAGCTGCTCTTAAATCCTCGTCCATCGGTGCTTTCAGAATCAGGTTCTGCATGAAACATGTATGAAAGACGCAGCAGCTGTGGCCGCCCGGCCGCCTGCAGGGACACCTCCTCTCCGTGCTGGACTCGTCCGTCTCTGCAGCCTCTTCCTCAAATACGCCGTTTCCTCACCGGGGAAACCCCCACAATGCACTGCTCCCCCATTAGCAGCTGAGAGACACTGAGCACTGTGACCGAAGGGGGAACGAAAAGGCGGATTGGTTTTTCTCTACAGAAGCCCAGCCGGGGTTTCATAATTTAATGACTTTGTCCCTGTAAGGTGGCAAAGGTGGACGTGGAGCACTGCAGCGGTGGATCATGTCTCTACGTTGAGACTTATTCATCACTGTTGTCTCTTCCCAACACAAGGACCTAATTACCTTCCGCACCGACGCTGACTTGACGTATGACTTGATGAGCTGGAGTTTGTGATCTTATGAAATGTTCAGTGGAGCGTCTTGGAGACAAAGGGACACTGAAACATAATGCCAATGTCCAGATATATTTCCTGTCAGGAACATATCAAAAGGACATAATTCTCCACTGATTCCTCCTCACTTCTCATCCTCCCTGCTTGGCAGCGACTTTGTGAGGAAGGAGAAGCACGTTCATCACGTTGTTTGTTTGAGAAGGAAAAACTCCCCCGAGGAGCTTTCAGTTATTTTTTAAGCAACCACGTGAACATTTGTAGTTCCTGCTTCTGCAACTGTAAAATCCTTTGTGAGGCTTCTGTGAAAGTAAACTCAGTAACTTTAAAGGGTTTTGGACTGCTGGTTTGATCTGAAGACGCAGACTTGAGCTCTGAGAAACACAGAACATCTTTAAAATTCTGTTGTGGTTTAAAACAGTTCTCACAGAGATATGAGAGCTCTACATTTATTCTCTGACTCACTTTCACAGGTGAGCGCGTTTCATCTGGTTTACAACAACAGCCGACCTGTTGTTCCGTTACTTTAGTGCTGCTTTCATTTATTTATTTACCTTTATTTACACAGAGCCTCCGTTTCTTCTCTGAGCTTCTCTCAGCAAAGAATATTTGGAAAACATTATTTTTCAACCTGGACCTTATGTTCCCTCGTTTTTGTGTCTGTGTGACTAATCAGGACAACGTTTTTTTTCAACCTGGTCCAGCACTGAGCGAGTGTGCTGCAGGCGGCGGCAGTGAAACAGGGCACCCTATCAAAGTACGTTATTACAAGTGTCTGTCAACACAATCTCTACAGAGAGACCTTTTATTAAAGGAGGGCTTTTATATCCAGCCTGTTCTCTTGCCAGGCGTCATAAATACACGCCTGACAAGCGTTTTTATTTCAACGTCAATTTTGCGTGTTTAGTAGCTAGTGATGTTTGTGTTTAAGGAGTTGACAACTGACCCTAACCTTAACCGTCACAGATGTTAGTGCCTAAACCTAAGGTCATCATATACAGTCCCCTCCAACAGTCTTGAACGGTGAGGCAGCTCCTTTTGTTTTTGTTGTTCACTGAAGACATTTGGGTTTAAGATCAAAAGATGAGACAAGAGTTCAGATTTCAGCTTTTATTTCCGGGTGTTCACGTAGGCACTTTTTTATTTGTCCGCGTTTCCATCAATGTTTTTTAATGCACTTAATTCTGCTAAAAAGTTTTTCCGCTCGCTTGAGGTGGTTTTTGTGGAAAAAGAGTAAATGCGCTAAACGGGAGATGGAATCACTTTTCCCGAGTAAGTTCTGGCGTCGCGAACTTGTAACTCACGTCTGATCAGCTGTTTCTGCTGTCGCCTGAATCTCAGTGAACGCTGCTTCTGCTGAGTGTAATAAAATATTAACGACTCAAAATACTTCGAATCATTTATCACCACTGATGAACCCCACAGAGGATATTAGAGCGTTTAAAAACATAATCTGGAGGTGCGTGCAGAACTCTGCATAACATCGGATATTCCCATAATGCTCGGAGACACGGCTGGTAGCAACTTGCCGCTTGTTTCTCTCAGATCAGTGGCCCACAGGTTCATGCAGCTGGTTTTCTTTCTGGTTTGAACCCCGATGTCTTGTTTATACGTAACGACGCTCACCTGGTTTGTTCACAAATTTATTTTTTGCGACATTTCAAAAGTACGCTGAATCGTCGTTTGACAGTTGGATGGAAACATGGCTACTGTATTTGAAATGGGACCAAATACCTAAGCGCCTCTTCCTCCCCAGCATGTTGTGTTCATCACCAGAGTTCGCATCCTCCACAGTAACGTTTCCTCGCGCACCAGGCGTCGCCTTCGGTCGCCCAGCATTCAAAGCACAGTGCAGTGGATTTCCTGTATGTTTGGGGTGCCAGCCGGATCCTTGTCCGACAAAGTTAAATGAGTGCTTTTATTTCAGGACAATCCCCCACATGGACACATGACTCAGCTCTTAAAATCTTCCCAACAAGTCAAAGATCTCCGGAGGTGTCGGTACCGTAACACTCTTCCCCAAAACTAACAAAACAGGATCTCTGCCGGACGAAGCCAAAACGAAACTCTCCGTCGGAGTTACTTCGGGACCCTGTCCGTGTGCCCACCGGATTTGACCCGTGTGCCCGGGAAAGATTTCCGTTGCCGTGGTGTCGGCTGTTGGAGTCCTTTGCGGGGTTGAAGACGACGCTCCCGTTAAGTTCCTGTTGCCGACCGCGGACTGCACACGAGGCCAGGGATAGGCCGCGGACGCGCTACATGAACCACACTGCCAGACGGACGCTGCCTCTTCTCCAGCGGTGTAGGCGTAAGTGCCGCCATTTTGAAAAGGTATAAGGGGCGGAAACCTCCGGTGGATGTCGGATTGTTAGTGATCCATAATGGAGGTGTGTCTGGTACGTGAAGTGAATGTATTTAGGTAATTATAACGTTTTTATTTTGTGAATTACATTTTAGTGTCGTCATTTTCCATCAACAATATTGCTTTTTAATATAGTCACAGTCAGCGTTTAAGGACATTGTCGCCGTCTCGTCATCGTCTCGTTTTAGTCAGAAGAAAAAATGGTTGTTGGCGAATATATTAGGTTTAGTTTCATCTGGCGAAAGTAACACTCGATCTGGGTGAAGTGACCCTCGACTGTAATCTCTGCATGTTGAACAGCAGAGAGTCTCCGGCTCTGATCCAGGATGTGGACCATCTTTAAGCAGGTCTGGAACAGACTCCGGGGCTCTCCGGCGGTCTGACAGCAGCTCAAGATAAACTGCATTAATCTTTTCTACCATCTACTCAGCTGTACAGCCTTGACTGTGGGGACGGATTTAAAATATTCTTGTTTCTTCAGGTTTCTGACACGTCAGCAGTTAGAAAGGAAGGAAGTCATTACATGCCGTGAAGTGATTGGATGAATGTAAAACAGTCCTCTCCATCATCTTCATTAGAGCGCCGGCGTCCACACCCTGCCGTCAACGTCTTTCATTTCACGCCTCAGCCGAACGGGGCTGCGGCTGCTGGGGGGTCACGTGACTGCAGCTCGCAGGACAGAGTGATTTAGTGATTTTCATTACAGCTATTTCACCAAGCAAACTAACGAGTAGGATTTTCCCTCCTCACAGGCAACATGCAGCCTTTCATCGCAGGTTGACGTTCAGTTTTAGTGACTTTGCTTCCCAGATTGGGACATCCGGGCTCCCGTACCTCGCCCACGTAGCTTCTGCCTGTACAACATGTCAACACTCGGGCATGTTAACAGTCTTCTCTCAGACTAGTGGACAGAAAACATATTTTCAGTACATTTAGTAGTTTCGTTACTAGCAACCAATCGTGAATGTTTAAAGCCGGATTTAAGGTGAGCGTGAAATCTGATTGCCTAAGTTGATTTCTGACAACGTGATTGGTTTAGATGCGTCACGCGGTGTACGCTTCCTGGCTTAGCTTTCCGCAGGTTTGTTAAGACATGCTGTTACTCAGTTATCAGTTTAATGTGTTTGAGATGTTCTATATTGTTGTTGTTAAGAATTTATTGGCAGATATTGACTCTGTAAATATTGTTTTTCAGTGAAAATACATCTCTTTTTTCTCACACTCTGATCTCTGAACTCTCCACTTCAGCAGCTCTTACAGACACCAAACTTTCCAGTGTCTTCCTGACTATTTTCTGAAGGTTTGTGCAGACGCGTTTGATCATAGTTCATTCACAGCCTGAATTATGGAACATTTTATCCCCAACAACAGGTCGAAATTAGTTTTTTCTAAAAATCCAAAATCCCCTCTGTAAAAACATTTGAGTCTAATATGTCAACAAAATAAAACACTAATTTTGAACTTAACTTAACCAGAGACTTTGAGACTCGGACTCGAGTCTGACTTAAGTCGCACACTAGGGGTGTGACAATAAATCGATACGGCAATATATCATAGTGCATTTTTCAATGATACTGAATCGATATTCCAGCCCATCATATCAATACATTACATTAACAAAAAATAGCGCTTCAACAGTTAGCTCAATGCTAACATGTAATGGGAATCTCCACTAACGTGCTAACATTAGCATCACAATCGTGAAAATACAATAATACAGTAAAAAATTCAGTGATTTTGCTTTTTATGTGCCTTTTTATAAACAAATGTTTTAATAATAATTTTTCATAGTTGCTCTGTAGTTTTATTTACAGACTGAGCAGAACTGTGCTGTTTTCTAACAGTATTGTATTAATAGACAGATATCGTGATGTATCACTTTAGGATCGTCAAGCCATATATAGATTATCGCAGAATTTGCTGTTGTATTTTTATATTATCGTTTTCGTGAGCTGTGTATCGTATCGTGAGGTACCCTGCAATTCCCACCCCTATCGTACACACACTGACTTCAGACTCAACTTGAGACTTGAGCTGCGGGACTCGTGAACAATGTTTATTTTTAGGAAGCGTCTGATGAGCGTGCTGTTATTCCCTCCCTGCGTTACCTGTAACCTGCCTACGTAACACGTAGCATCAGCTGAGCGCGGCCGCACGTGAGAGAGGACAACAAACACCGGCAGCTGCTGAGCCGTTCATCATAAACTTTGACTTTAAAACTTCAAACAATAAGACCCGAACAAAGAAGAACGCAAATAGGTTAGTAACCTGATGTGAGTGAACATGTTTAGCTCAGCATTGACCATCTAACGTTAGCTTGCATCTTGCTTCAGCTACGACCTACGAGAGGTTAACTCCGACTGTCCTTCGTTATGAAAAGATGAACGAGTTTGTTTACTTGTCAAACTTGTGGTGGTCGATTAACGTAATCGTTTACGTCCCGCTGGATGCCATCGCCTTAATTATTACCGTCAGGTTGCAGGTTTATTGTTGATCATGTGACGTTGCGGTTTTATTTAGTTGTAACGTTACACTGGGTTTGAGAGCCTGCCTTCCTTACAGCTCTGCAGTTTTATAAGCAGCCTGGATTAAACGCAGCAGCTGATACAACATTCATTTAACCACGAGTGACTTGAGACTTGACTTGGACTCTAGTTCAAAGACTTGTGAGCATCTCTGGACAATCCAGTGTTCAGATTTCAGTTCTTGAAATTTATGCAAATTAGCACATATTTCATTAGATACTGCCTCATTTGCATATTTAAACATATAATTTCAGAAAACCTGTAATACAAATAAATATTGTCTTAATGTAAGTAATCAACTTGGAAAGTTTCATTGTGATTTCTGTTCTGTTGATTTTTTTACCCTATTCACCTGCACCTTAGGGAAGGCGTATGTATGTATGTATGAACAGATTAACAAAAGTCTACTGACCTCGTCGACGTTCTCAAATGCGTTGATGACATCATAAGGCAGGCAGGACAGCAGGTCGATGACAAACCAGGTCTTGACGTAGTTCATGCGGATGAGTTTTGGGTCCGAGATGACCTCTCCGGCCGGGCCGACGAAGGTGGTGTGGAAGTTTAGGACGATGTCGACCAGGAAGATGACATCCACGATGCTGTCCACCACCAGCCAGGTGACGTTGTTCTGCTTGGTCTTGAAGGAGACGTTGTAGGGCACCATGATGGCGGTGTAGAAGGTGAGGATGAGGATGACCCAGTCCCACGTGGTCTTGAAGAGGCAGTAGTGCAGGATAATGTGTGGTGGCGTCTTCGGGGTTTCCTGTTTGTACTGAGGCAAGATTTCTGAACCCAGCTGGAGAACCTGAGACAAAATGAAGCATCAGGCTGTGGTTTGTTATGCTCATGGAGACAAAGTAGTTCTCATGTTTAAGTAAAGGTAAATTTAGGATTGATAGGATAATGTCATCTGTTCTGCAGGTATCTGGTCATAAAGTGTTGGACACATTAACATGTTAACCTGATGATGGCGCTAGATGGAAAGTCAGAGGATCACCAGAGTGATTACAGTTCATCCTGAGGGGAACATGAAGGTCTGAACCACATTTCATCACAAGAAAGTAAATTAACTCGCTTGCCACTGTAAAAATAAAACATGTTAATGTGACAAGAGTCCTGATGTAGAGTACAAACAGCATCACCCCAGTGAACCGCCCTGATAATGGATTAATTCATTAATGCCAGCAGTAATTATGTCTCTGCAGTTAATGGAATGATTAGTCAAAGTTAATTACAGCTGAAGAACTTATCAGCAACATGAAACCTGCCAGCAGGACTATGGTCTTTGAGGAGTACAGTTAAAATATTTTATTTTTTATTATCTGGACCTATTAATCTGTTTAAAGATGCAAACAGGAGTGTATGTTAAAGAACCAGCCATGGGGATTTTTATTTTATTGTAATCTGGATATTTTTTTTGCAATTAAGCCTTGATGACTGAATACTTTTGTACCCTTGTTATTTATTTTAACTTCATACAAATAATTTTCTTGTTCTCGTAGTGTAGTGGACAGAATGTCAGACGGCAAAATCCATAAATACACACGTAGGTAATTTTCTATCACAGCAAACTGTGTCCAAAGATTACTGCGTAGTGTGTCTAAAATAATTTCTCCAATCAGAACAAAGTAACACGCACTAATGTAACACAATGATGTGACGCGTGCTAATGTAACATGTGCTAATGTAACATGTGCAAATGTAACTTCTACTAATGTAACACGCGCTAATGTAACACGCACTAATGTAACACAATGATGTGACGCGTGCTAATGTAACATGTGCTAATGTAACACGCGCTAATGTAACACGCGCTAATGTAACACGCACTAATGTAACACGCACTAATGTAACACGCACTAATGTAACACGCACTAATGTAACACAATGATGTGACGCGTGCTAATGTAACATGTGCTAATGTAACATGTGCAAATGTAACACGCACTAATGTAACACGCACTAATGTAACACAATGATGTGACGCGTGCTAATGTAACATGTGCTAATGTAACATGTACAAATGTAACACGCGCTAATGTAACACGCGCTAATGTAACACGCACTAATGTAACACGCACTAATGTAACACGCACTAATGTAACACAATGATGTGACGCGTGCTAATGTAACATTTGTGCTAATGTAACATGTGCAAATGTAACTTCTACTAATGTAACACGTGCTAATGTAACACGCACTAATGTAACACGCACTAATGTAACACAATGATGTGACGCGTGCTAATGTAACATGTGAAAATGTAACGTGCAAATGTAACGTGCAAATGTAACACGCACTAATGTAACACGCACTAATGTAACACGCACTAATGTAACACGCGCAAATGTAACACGCACTAATGTAACATGTGCAAATGTAACACGCACTAATGTAACACGCACTAATGTAACACGCACTAATGTAACACGTGCTAATGTAACACAATGATGTAACACGCGCTAATGTAACACGTGCTAATGTAACTTCTGCTAATGCAACATGTGCTAATGTAACGTGCAAATGTAACTTCTACTAATGTAACATGTGCTAATGTAACACGCACTAATGTAACACGCACTAATGTAACACAATGATGTGACGCGTGCTAATGTAACATGTGCAAATGTAACTTCTGCTAATGTAACATGTGCAAATGTAACGTGCAAATGTAACGTGCAAATGTAACGTGCAAATGTAACACGCACTAATGTAACACGCACTAATGTAACACGCACTAATGTAACATGCGCAAATGTAACACGCACTAATGTAACACGCGCAAATGTAACACGCACTAATGTAACACGCACTAATGTAACACGCACTAATGTAACACGTGCTAATGTAACTTCTGCTAATGTAACACGTGCTAATGTAACATGTGCAAATGTAACTTCTGCTAATGTAACACGTGCTAATGTAACACAACGATGTGACGCGTGCTAATGTAACGTGCAAATGTAACTTCTGCTAATGTAACACGTGCTAATGTAACATGTGCAAATGTAACATGTGCAAATGTAACATGTGCAAATGTAACTTCTGCTAATGTAACACGCACTAATGTAACACGCACTAATGTAACACGCACTAATGTAACACAATGATGTGACGCGTGCTAATGTAACATGTGCAAATGTAACTTCTGCTAATGTAACATGTGCAAATGTAACGTGCAAATGTAACACGCACTAATGTAACACGTGCTAATGTAACTTCTGCTAATGTAACACGTGCTAATGTAACATGTGCAAATGTAACTTCTGCTAATGTAACACGCACTAATGTAACTTCTGCTAATGTAACACGCATTAATGTAACACGTGCTAATGTAACTTCTGCTAATGTAACACGTGCTAATGTAACTTCTGCTAATGTAACACGTGCTAATGTACCATGTGCAAATGTAACTTCTGCTAATGTAACACGTGCTAATGTAACACAACGATGTGACGCGTGCT
>NW_025744292.1:0-7890 GCF_021292245.1 Micropterus dolomieu
GCAGGTGTCGTTGTTTCTTCAGTTGTTGGATCAGGTGTCGTTGTTTCTTCAGTTGTTGGAGCAGGTGTCGTTGTTTCTTCAGTTGTTGGATCAGGTGTCGTTGTTTCTTCAGTTGTTGGATCAGGTGTCGTTGACTCAGTTGTTGGATCAGGTGTCGTTGTTTCTTCAGTTGTTGGATCAGGTGTCGTTGTTGACTCAGTTGTTGGAGCAGGTGTCGTTGTTGGAGCACGCGTTGTTGTTTTTGCAGTTGTCGGAGCACGCGTTGTTGTTTTTGCAGTTGTCGGAGCACGTGTTGTTTTTGCAGTTGTCGGAGCACGTGTTGTTTTTTTTGCTGTTGTTGTCGGAGCACGTGTTGTTTTTTTTGTAGTTGTCGGAGCACGGGTTGTTGTTTTTGCAGTTGTTGGAGCACGGGTTGTTGTTTTTGCAATTGTTGGCGGAGCACGGGTTGTTGTTTTTGCAATTGTTGTCGGAGCACGTGTTGTTTTTGCAGTTGTTGGAGCAGGTGTCGTGGTTTTTGACACTGTTGTTGGAGCAGTTGTTTTTGTTGTTGGAGCAGGTGTCTTTGTTGAAGTAGCAGGTGTCTGTGTTGACACAGTGGTTGATGTCGAAGCAGGTGCCGTTGTTCCTGCTGTTGCTGTAGTGCACAATAAACATTATATCACACCACATCATATCATCTAACCTAGCAAAGTGAAGTGGTTCCTTGACAAAAAACACATTTTTAGATTTTTATAAAATTTATAACTATAATGTCGAAGAATATTCAAATCCTTAGATTTGTGATTTGTTTCCCCCATAAATGTAACACTCTTATTTGTCTTGTATTATTACCTCTCTTCCCCAGCCCCAATTTGCAGTTGCACCTTTACCTCTCAATCCTTTTACAAATAATAGAAGAGTCCAATAGACTAAATAGAGAAATACAACAATGACACTTTAAAGTTACTTACAAATGCAGTCAATACGCTGCCAACAAGATTTGGACGTTGACAGAGGCGTGCACAAACATTTTGTGGGAGAGGGGTTCAAGTGAAAAAAGTGTCCTCTCAATTGATTACTAAAAAACGTTTTTTTAACAAAACGTTACATATATTAAAACATTACACTCACGCAATTTCATACTCTACAGATTTCTACAGAATTGTCAGTTCACACAGAGACCATGGTCTTCTTTAGTAATCCCGAGTGCACGCACACACACACACACAGTAACAATGATGATGGTGACAAGGACTTAGTTTCACATTTGAGGGAGGGCTGTCTGTATCATGTAAAGATCTATCAGCATCCAACAAACTAATAGAATGGATAGTTATTAGATGAGGAGCATACGATCAAAATTATGAAGTTACTGTTTAAGGCAGGACACTCTTTTCAGGTAGCAGTGCCGTGATCTGGCACCTCCTCAGTCCTTGTGTTTCCTCTGTCCCTTTCCTTATCGTTCCTGTCAGTCATCGTCGGTCTATTGTGTGTGTGAGAGCTTGTGTGGTCATAGGCAGGGCGCTCCAGCTGAGCTTCTGCAGCGTTCAACACCTGAAGCTCATCCCTTTTATCAACCTCTTCAATAAAGCTACGGCTCAACTTCCCGTCAGCACCAGATCGTCAATTTAAAATTTAAAACCTAGCTGGCTATCGTTACACCCACACCTTTTCTAATATTTTGTAGAAAGAGAGAAAGGGTTTAAAATCACTCAGCTTACCCATTAGAATCAGGACAACTGATATGATCCATCTGGTGCCCATCTTGTCTTCACTTGAATCTATAAAATCAAACAATACAGTAACTTACTCAGAAAAAGAAAGAGCATGTGATAACCTTTTGCGCTACAGTTGCTAGCTACTATAACATCTGCTTTCACTATAATGTTAATGTTGGAATTTCTGTGAGAATACAGCGTATTACAAAATGTCAAGTGGATAATATTTACAATATGCAAACATTTATATGATTTTGTTTGTTCTCTGTATCTCTGTCCATTTGTATTTTAAATGAAGTAGATTATTTAAAAGAAAATGCAATTTCGACACCAAATATATTTTATACTTTTAAACAGCGTTGATAAAATTCTACTCTTACTCCTATGAAACTCATCTATGTTTTATTACATTGTATACATTACATTTTCATTAATGTCTAGTTCTGAAAAAATACCATAATAAAATAACCACACTGAGAAAATGTGGCTGTACTGTGGACCAAAAGATTACCAGCACTGTTTCAAATTCTAGCAAATGGGGAGTGGCAATTATGTATTTGTTGAAAATAATTCCCAACACAACACCTAATTTCAGTCTCCTAAAGCCAATGCAATACAAAAACAAAAAGAAATGATGTAAAGTGCTCAGAATGTAGTGCTTAAACTGAAACCCTTTCTGACAAATTCCACCTGTGTCTATCTTGCTGTCAAATATATTGCTTCCCATATTCCATCAATTTCTTGAGTCTTTAGACTCCAATTCTCCATCAAATTAGCTAGAACTGATAGAATACACATGTCAACATGTACTACTTCAAAAAGCAGAGTACTTGAACGTGCAGGTGTGCTGAGTGAGGAAACTGATCTTCAACAAACCTAAACACTCACATTACATATTGATATTTCATAAATGATTATACTTTTGTTCATCTGAATTTAATTATAGGATGCTGGTTTGTTTGTACCTAAACCAGTGCTTTATTCCACCAAACTATAAAAACAAAGGCGGATGTGCCATGATAATAGAGATGGGAAAACACTTAAGTAGCACTTGTAATTAGGGAATAAACTACAATATCAGAGAACCTCTAGTATCATAAAATCTAACTGTTAAAGCATTATATAAAAATACAGTATTTTTACATATATAATATTTTGAAAATATACTAATGACTTCATGTGGCAATCACTTATTATCACTTTAGGTATGTGGTAATATACATGAATTACACATAATTTACAAAGAAATAGAAATGCATACATACAATACACAATGAATACATGTAAAAAAGAAAAAAAATTCTTAAAACTGTACTTACCCAAAATGAAAAGTTATAATATCCCTTTCTCTATCTGTATCAGTTGTTTGTTTTAAAACTATGTTGGTGTCTTCCACTTCTGTCTAGTTCATAGGTGATACTGTAAAGCTGTCACCTCAGGTGACGGTCAACATCTATTAAGGCCTTTATATTGGATTGGAGGCTAACCATGTGACTCATACACTATAAATACTTCAGGAATGTTGATGTGTGACAAACACAAATCACCAGATAGAGAATTTCTAATCTAAACTCAAGTTATTGTTTTTGGCTCTTTGGCTATTGTTATTATTGCACACGCCCTTCTTTTGTCCTGTCAAAGAAGGAACTGCTGTATTCCACCAAAATGGAATGTTGAAAGTTTTACCAGCGTGACAAGTTATGACAGTGAAATAAATAGTTTGATAGAGTGAGGAGTGGTGCTGAGGTGAAGCTGTCCTTCAGCCTGCAGAGACTGCCGAAACTTGACATGAGGGAGGTTAAACCATGGAAATGTGTGGCAATAGCACTGAAGTTCCTGATTGATCTTTTTTTTCAAACCCCAGAAGTCATTTAACCAATTTACAACTGGTGGACCACTCTGCCACAGCACTGTCTTCAGCAGGGTACATCAGGATGTGTTCGGCAGAGAAAACAAAACCCAGGGAAGAGACACTAGAGGCATAAACTCACATTTTTGAGTACGGGATGTGCACAGACATTTTGGTGGGCAGGGGCTCAAGTGAAAAAAGGGTAAAAAGACAAACTATGCCACAATGTGCATGTTTTCTATGCTACTAGTTTCAAGTATATATTTATGACATAGTTTCATTAATAATTTGTTTATTTTTCACAAGGCAATAAATCGTTTCAATTCTTTTGGTGTTATTAGAATACATAATACTTCACATAAATCTTAACACTAAACTATGGCATTGGGCTGCAGGCATAATTAAAATAAATGTTATTTAAATACTTTTACTTTTTGTTTCACAAGCAAGATGCCAAATGAGCAAAGATAACCTTCACCTTTTGTTACGGCTGCCGCTGCCCCCCCTGTATTTGCCTGTGCTTTTGAGTAGGCTACCTGGTATGCTGAGCAGGCTGTGCAAACCCACACGGAGGATTGGCTGCACGAGGAGGGAAGGTCCCGCCTACTTCCTGGGTTTCCGGTGACCTTGCCATCGTTTTGTGCGGCGTGCTACTGTCTGTGCACCTTTTGCATTACTTCAAATAAATATCCTTTCAAACCAAATACATCCGGTTTATGTTTATGTCCCAATACCCCTAGACACCTCGTGACGTAACATAAGGCTCGTCCGGGACAGGCAGGCCTTTAAACAGGTGGTGGTCGTCACTGTCCTTTGATTGGCCCGTAGTAGCACGCCGCACCAATCGATGGCAGCTGGAGTCAGTGCTTCAAGAACCACCACACACGGACGTATGCAAGACATGGGTTTCAGCTGTCGCATTCATTGTGTCGAGCCACTCTTGAACAAGACACAGCGTCAGAAGCGTCTCGCCTGGGCTAAAGACAAAAAGGACTGGACTGCTGCTGAGTGGTCCAACGTTATGTTCTCTGATAAAGGTAAATTTTGCATTTCCTTTGGAAATCAAGGTCCCAGAGTCTGGAGGAAGAGAGGACAGGCACAAAATCCACGTTGCTTGAAGTCCAGTGTAAAGTTTCCACAGTCAGTGATGGTTTGGGGTGCCATGTCATCTGCTGGTGTTGGTCCACTGTGTTTTCTGAGGTCCAAGGTCAACGCAGCCGTCTACCAGGAAGTTTTAGAGCACTTCATGCTTCCTGCTGCTGACCAACTTTATGGAGATGCAGATTTCATTTTCCAACAGGACTTGGCTCCTGCACACAGTGCCAAAGCTACGAGTACCTGGTTTAAGGACCATGGTATCCTGACCTTAACCCTATAGAAAATCTATGGGGTATTGTGAAGAGGAAGATGTGATACGCCAGACCCAACAATGCAGAAGAGCTGAAGGCCACTATCAGAGCAACCTGGGCTCTCATAACACCTGAGCAGTGCCACAGACTGATGGACTCCATGCCACGCCGCATTGCTGCAGTAATTCAGGCAAAAGGAGCCCCAACTAAGTATTGAGTGCTGTACATGCTCATACTTTTCATCTTCATACTTTTCAGTTGGCCAACATTTCTAAAAATCCTTTTTTTGTATTGGTCTTAAGTAATATTCTGATTTTCAGAGATACTGAATTTGGGATTTTCATTAGTTGTCAGTTTTAATCATCACAATTAAATGAAATAAACAGAAATATATCTGTGTTTGTGTAATGAATGAATATAATATCCAAGTTTCACTTTTTGAATGGAATTACTGAAATAAATTACTTTTTGATGATATTCTAATTATATGACCAGCACCTGTATATCCCTAAGCATCAAGAAAAAAAGAGAAAATCAGTTACCACTTCATTTATTGCTCTCAAATCATTAACCATACGGTAAGTCTCATCGGGTTTCTTCACAGGCAACAATGGTGTGTTACTCTGAGGATTTCTTATTATCTTCAAAACACCTGGTTTCAAAAGTCCTTCAATTTGTGGTTCGATCCCTTGAATTGCTTCATCCTTCAATGGATACTGATACTTCCAAGGAGGTCTAGCTCCTGGTCGAAGTTCAGCTTTTACTGGTTGGGCTGACTTCACAAGTCCAATATCGGTACTGTGTTGAGACCACAAACATTCAGGAACTTGTCGTAACATCTCCTCTTACATAGAATCTGAATCCATCTTGGCACTGCAAATAGATTCATGTGTCATCCGTACAGCTTGTGGCTGTCCTTGTCCTTTAGCTGAAATCATGATTTTGAGGAATTGCTGATCTGTACTCCTCCAAATTGCCAAATTCTCGTTCATTGGTACAAAAACAGCTTCCTCTGCTTCTGTCATCATTTCTCCTATGTGTTTCTGCTCATAGTCTTCAGAAACCAAAAAGGTCACATGTGGCACACTCTTCTCAATTTCGAATTCTTTCTCCAGATAAAGATAATCTCCAGCTGCTCCTTGTGGTCCCAAAATTATGCAACATGAGCTTAGTTGAATTCCCTTTGGTTATTGAGCCAACCATTCCTTTGGGTTTGATTGGGCAGCATTCTTAAAATACTTGAGCGTACAATGAAATGGATATTCCGGAAATTTCGCATCTGGCATGTTTGCCACAATAAATTTTCCCATATCTTAGGCGGCTCCAAAAAATCTGCACTGAGATTTCCAATCCAAAATACTGAAGAGGACTCCATCTCTGTTGTCATCAGTAATTGGTGAACCGTTTCTTTTGGCACTTCTATCAGACAGCCATCTGGTGTACATTTTATTGTGCAATTCAATCTACACAAAGCATCTCTTCCCAATAAATGTAAATGCTCCGTATTTGTATAGCGCCTTTCTAGTCTTTTCAACCACTCAAAGTGCTTTTACACTACATCTGCATTCACCAGTCACACACATTCATACACTGAGCCTAAGTGCTCAAACGGAAACTAACATTCACACTCATTCATACACTAGCGGAATAGCCGCCAGGGGAAAATCGGGGTTCAGTATCTTGCCCAAGGACACTTCGACACGCAACCAGGGGGAGCCAGGGATTGAACCGCCGACCTTCCGATTAACGGCCAACCCGCTCTACCCCCTGAATCCTGCTCTGAAATTTCCTGACCTATTGCACTCACGGACAAAGTGACCAACCTGTCCACAATTGTAACACACTTCTGGAGACTGCTGAAAGTATGGATTAAATCCTCCTCTTCCTGAGCTTTCTCGTCCCCTTCCTCTCCAATTCTGCGTCTGTCCATAAACTAGCTGTGGAGATGACACAACTGGAACCACTAGTGGTGGTTGGGGCAATTGCGGTTGGACCTGGTTCCACTGAAGCTGTGGTGGTGATTGTTGCTTTGGTAAACACTGATATTTTCCACCAGTTGTATTTGATTGAGTTTTCTGAGAGTTACTTGGTCCTGTTCTTTCTGGTCATGTTCCTTTTTCCTATATAGATCCACTTGATGGGCTATATGATCTGTATAGACCCATATTGCAATGCTTCCAAGTCCAACCAACTCTGCCAGTTTGCTCCTTACTGGTGAGGGCAGCCCCATCTGTAGTTTAGCTCGCAAAATTGACGGCTCCATTTGACTCGCATCTGGAGCATTTCCTGTAATATTTCTCCACACCTGATGAGCTCTCGACACATAGGCTCTCGGATTCTCTTCTTTTCCCAATGAATCAATCAAGATATTGTCAGGATGCACATTTGTGGGAAACGTGTCTTTCAGTGCTCTCCACAGTCGATTCCTACTTGCAGCGAACAACTCAGGATCATTTACAGCAGTCCCCACATATCGATTAAGTCCAGCTCTCTGAAAAATTTCTTCCATACCTGGAATCCCCAGGAGATTAGCAAAAAGTCTCTTAATATCTCCTATGGCAGTTTGTGTTCCTACCGTAATTTCTTCCAACTTCGAGATCCAAGGATGTGCTCCATCTTGAAGAATAGGCAACTTCTCAAGTATATCTGACATATCGGTATTCTGCAAAGGTTTATACTCCAGATTCTGTCCTCGGATTATCACTGGCAGCATCTTCTTACTTGTGCTCCCTTTCCTTGGGCGTAATGCATACTTCTTCTCCAATTTTTGGTACCCTTTTTCCCTCAGTTTCTCCCTCTGTATTGTCAGCTTCTCGAGATGTTCTTCCAATTCTCTTATTTCTTCTGGATAAGTCGACTTCTCCAAACATGATATGCATCGATCCATGTCTTTTTCTATTTCTTCAGTAGTCATTGGAGGATAAAATCCTCTTGAACATGAAGCACCTTTAATCTCCCACTCTTCATCGCTGTCTCCATCTTCACTTTCATCGGA
>NW_025744292.1:7910-10836 GCF_021292245.1 Micropterus dolomieu
CCGCTCCATTTGACTCGCCTCTGGATCATTTCCTGTGATATTTCTCCACACCTGATGAGCTCTCGACACATAGGCTCTCGGATTCTCTTCTTTTCCCAATGAATCAATCAAGATATTGTCAGGATGCACATTTGTGGGAAACGTGTCTTTCAGTGCTCAGGATCATTTACAGCAGTCCCCACATATCGATTAAGTCCCGCTCTCTGAAAAATCTCTTCCATACCTGGAATCCCCAGGAGATTAGCAAAAAGTCTCTTAATATCTCCTATGGCAGTTTGTGTTCCTACCGTAATTTCTTCCAACTTCGAGATCCAAGGATGTGCTCCATCTTGAAGAATAGGCAACTTCTCAAGTATATCTGACATATCGGTATTCTGCAAAGGTTTATACTCCAGATTCTGTCCTCGGATTATCACTGGCAGCATCTTCTTACTTGTGCTCCCTTTCCTTGGGCGTAATGCATACTTCTTCTCCAATTTTTGAGACCCTTTTTTCCTCAATTTCTCCCTCTGTATTGTCAGCTTCTCAAGATGTTCTTCCAATTCTCTTATTTCTTCTGGATAAGTCGACTTCTCCAAGCATGATATGCATCGATCCATGTCTTTTTCTATTTCTTCAGTAGTCACAGCTTATATAGGACATGTTTAGGTCTCTGCTAAATACCATATAAGGGCACAGTGCTGTAGAATAAGTGTAACCATCTGTTAGACACCACAGAAGGGTACAGTCCCTTCATTCACACTAATCTCTTCATACACACTAATCTCTACTCCCCCTAACACTGGGTCAGAGGTCAAATTCCATAGGAGGGTTCACTCTTTGTACACCCATCAATCATTACTTCCCCATAAGGGTCCACTGTCCCTCTCTCCAGCTGCAGAGTATTATGTTAAACTGTAATGGTCAAATGCACATATGTTATACACCACATAAATTAAATAAATCTAAAATTATTTTAAGTGAAAAATAATAAAGGGTTAAATTTTTTTTAATCTAATATAAAAAATGAATGTCCTTTATTTAACACAGCATTTCTAAAATCTTTGCTACAGCCTTGAGAGGGCCTGCAAAACAGTATAGTAAATTGTAGGCAAAATAATCAGTGCTATTATCATCATCACATATCTAATTTATTATAATTCAGACAGCAACTGTTGGAGTTTAAAATCTTCAGGGTGTGAATATTTCTGTGACAAGTATAAACTACTGAATCTGCTGGAAACTCTCAGTTCTGTTCTCTTCTGCTCTCAAACTCTTTCCAGACACACAACACATCTCCAGTAGCCTGTTAACAGCGGCATTTAACAGAGTCCGCAATCTGCCTCACCGCTTCATGCGATTTCCCCAGTTTGTTGAATCCAAAACATTTCTCAGGCACTTTGGTGTCGTGATGATCATTTTAGCTCAGATTTTGTCCTGATGCCTCAGCAAAGAGAATGACAGCACAAATATAAATCTAAGTTCTTGGTGTAAATATCAGTCCCCGGCTGACAGCATGAGGATCAGCGTCGACAGGAAGCAGCAGGAGGCAGCGCATCACCCCACCTTCACCTCCAGAGATGCTTCATCAACCTACACATCACCACAGGAGACACGAGACAGGAGATTCTTCTGGTTTTGTTCAGTAGTTAAAACTCAAGAGGAGAGGATCTGAGGTTTCAAACCGAGCATCAGAACAGAAGCACAGAGGAACACGATCTCTACAGCAGCTGGAGTGAGACGTAGAAACTGCCTCCGGATCAGCAGCACAGAGAAACGAACAGTAATTCCAATGCATCAAAGTTACTGCAAAGAGCTGAAGTGTTTGTAGTCACACTGAGATCAGGAAACTGCTCTGTGAGTTGTAAACAACATAAATAGTGCAAAGAAATAAATGGAAATAAATGGAGTAGATGATTATGTGCATGATATGCATTATTACTTACACAAACAGTATACACAGCAAACAGAATTTATATTGATAGAGTGCATAATAGTCCTGTCTTTATTTGTTCACCTTTATTGTTTTTGTTCTGAGCTGCAGCACAACAGGAAGACAAGAGAAGTTAAATAAGTTAAATTAGACTCTTAGACTTATCTATTTTTGGTTTCCTTATTTATTAGATTTTCTGTTTTTATCATAATTAAGGACTTTGACAGGATGTGTTTCTATTTAACTGGCTATTTTTCTCTCCTCATTAAATGAAAGTGAAAGACAAACTGGAATATAATCCTGCAGTCACAAGCAACAAATTCAATATTTCCAGAAATTCTTCACACAATGAACAAAGTCTGACTGAATCAAAACCTTCACCAGGAAATTGCTGATAAATTAGTATCATTGTAAGAATCCTGTTTAGGAACCAGCCATACATTTGGATTTTTACATGATTAAACAAAACATTTCTGGACATATTACAACAAATACGTCACGATTCTGCTAACAAATCACGTTGGTCATCGCATTAGTTATTGGTGAAGAGAAAAGTTTCAATTGATCATTGATCATAAAGTCATCATCAGTCCAATTACCATGAAGAACACAAACAACTTCAAAGTAAAATTATTTCTGGAGTGTTGGCCTACAAGCCAGAGTTTGTTCTCAGACAAGTTAGTTAGTCAGACAGAACTGATGGTTTTGGTTTGCATTGTGTAGAACAGCACAAGAAGAACAAACAGGCAGAGCAGAAAAAAAGAGATAACAGCAAGATTTACTGTCTAAACTTCTTAAGTATAAAAGAGGCATAAGTTTAAAAAATTTAATATATACAAATATGGCAGGAATGAAAGTATATGGATTTCCTATCAAGAAGATTTTTTATGAAGGGAGAGCAGTGGATTGAGAGAAGCGTTACTTGTTTTTGACCAGGATGTAAAAAAAAACAGGTGATATGGGAACAAAATAATTCAGTGCATGAATATCATCTGCAGTTGCAGATTTATGTAA
>NW_025744292.1:11793-12242 GCF_021292245.1 Micropterus dolomieu
ATTTGCCAGGTTGAAGTTAATATGATTGCAAACCTTCTTCATGTGCTATTTAAAAGTGAGATTGTTATCAATATGTAGACCAAGGTATTTAAAGTCTGAGACAACTTGTAGTCTGTTTCCCAATTACAACTCCCCCTTGAGACTTTGAGATTTACTTAAAAACATAAATACAGTTTTGGATACATTCAGTGAAGTTGTGTTTTAGCCATTCTGTGATCTTTAGGGCCCGAGCACGACCGTGCGAGGTCCCTATTGAATTTGCTCGGATTATATATATATATATATTTTTTTTTTTTTTCTGCAAAGTAGGCCCAAATGACATGGCCTAAACATACTCGAAAACTCACCAAAATTTGCAAACTTGTCAGAACCGGTGAAAAATTTCGTATTCTACAAGTTTCGCACATGGGCGTGGCAAAATGACTCACTAGCGCCACCTAGAAAATTGG
>NW_025744292.1:12262-13875 GCF_021292245.1 Micropterus dolomieu
CTGTTCTCCCATGCTCTAACACACAGTAAGGATGAAATGTGTGCTGTTCTCACATTCTTCCTCTGTATGTACACATAAACAACAAGGCAGGGAAATATAAAAGGAATTTATTTTATTGTTTGGGTACATTATTGTTCAGTGTACATGTTCACATCTGAAACAAACTTTACGTGCTTGATAACTCTCCCACCCCGCAGACATCTACACGTCAATACCGATTTATATTCATAGCGGCAAGTGCTATGTAGCTCCACATAGGGGACACAGGAAGTGACATATAGCACATTCATGCGGCGTCGGAACCGCGTAGGAAATTCACAGCCGCACCGGCAGAGCTCCAGAATATGCGACTCGGCCGGCTCACGCGCGGACGCGCTTACAAGTGCGAGGGCCCGCCCAACGCTGCTTGCAGCTTTAATTTTTTTTTTTTCTTTTTTTTTCTGCAAAGTAGGCCCAAATGACATGGCCTAAACATACTCGAAAACTCACCAAAATTTGCAAACTTGTCAGAACCGGTGAAAAATTTCGTATTCTACAAGTTTCGCACATGGGCGTGGCAAAATGACTCACTAGCGCCACCTAGAAAATTGGAAAAGATTAGCCCCTCGTTCACGTTCAACCTACATGTACGAAATTTTCTGGGATATCAAGACGCACAAAAAAGCCTCAAGAACCCATAGCCTAAAGTCAACAGTAAGTCGGCCATTTTGAATTTTACGGCCATTTTTGGATGATTTACACACTTCGTACTTTAACGAACTCCTCCTAGGGATTTAGTCGGATCGACGTCAAATTTCTGCTGTGCCTTCTAAAGGCATTGACGATGAAAAGTTGTGCTATTTGCGAGTTTTCGTCAATGGGCGTGTCCGTGGCGTCAATGATTCGCTATGAAACAGGAAGTTGTTATAACTTCAGTGTACATGCTCACATCCGGACCAAACTGTACATCTAGGATGAGAGTCCCGCCCTGAACACATGTACATGCTGACATTCACCCACAGTCATAGCGCCACCTGCTGGCAACAGAAAGTGACCTTTAACGAAGCAGCCCCCGCCGCACGTTTCGCCTACGTGCACGAATTTTCTGTGGTACGTGTATCTTGTCCAGACGCACAAAAAAGTCCCTTGGAGCCATAGCCTAAACCCAACAGGAAGTCGACCATTTTGAATTTTACGTCAAATTTTGGATGATTTACACACTTCGTACTTTAACGAACTCCTCCTAGGGATTTAGTCCGACCGACCTCAAATTTCTGCTGTGCCTTCTAAAGGCATTGAAGATGAAAAGTTGTGCTATTTGCGAGTTTTCGTCAATGGGCGTGTCCGTGGCGTGGCGTCAAAGATCAGCTCTTCGCCATGACACGGAAGTTGTCGTAACTTCAGTGTACATGCTCACATCTGCACCAAACTGTACATGTAGGATGAGAGTCCCGCCCTGAACACATGTACATGCTAACATTCACCCACAGTCATAGCGCCACCTGCTGGCAACAGGAAGTGACTATTAACGAAGCAGCCCCCGCCGCACGTTTCACCTACGTGCACGAATTTTCTGTGGTACGTGTATCTTGTCCAGACGCACAAAAAAGCCTCTTGGAGCGATGCCCTAAAAT
>NW_025744293.1:0-2500 GCF_021292245.1 Micropterus dolomieu
CTATATATTGATGCAGTAATGACTACATATTGATGCAGTAATAACTACATATTGATGCAGTAATGACTATATATTGATGCAGTAATGACTACATATTGATGCAGTAATAACTACATATTGATGCAGTAATGACTATATATTGATGCAGTAATGACTACATATTGATGCAGTAATAACTACATATTGATGCAGTAATGACTACATATTGATGCAGTAATGACTATATATTGATGCAGTAATGACTATATATTGATGCAGTAATGACTATATATTGATGCAGTAATGACTACATATTGATGCAGTAATAACTACATATTGATGCAGTAATGACTACATATTGATGCAGTAATAACTACATATTGATGCAGTAATGACTATATATTGATGCAGTACTTAATGCAGTAATGACTACATATTGATGCAGTAATAACTACATATTGATGCAGTAATAACTACATATTGATGCAGTAATGACTATATATTGATGCAGTAATGACTATATATTGATGCAGTACTTAATGCAGTAATGACTACATATTGATGCAGTAATAACTACATATTGATGCAGTAATAACTACATATTGATGCAGTAATGACTATATATTGATGCAGTAATAACTACATATTGATGCAGTAATGACTATATATTGATGCAGTACTTGATGCAGTAATGACTATATATTGATGCAGTACTTGATGCAGTAATGACTACATATTGATGCAGTAATAAATGTTTCTGCAGCGTAAAGAGATGGTGAACGATCTGGACGGTCCGTTCAGGAAGACCTTCAGCCCTGAGAACCTGTCCGCGTTCAGCTGGGATAAGACTACTTCCTGGGCCGAGGAGAAGGCCCCCCTGACTGTGGCCTGTCTCAGGTCCATGTTCCCCCCCGCCAAGAAGATCCAGAAACAGATCGTGAACTACAGCCCAGGGAACAAACCCCGGTGGGTTCTGTGTGGCGTTCTTTAGGTTCCTACAAGGCTCTCTCGGTTCCTTCGGGATCCTAAATCTGTGCTGTTCCAGGCGGATGTCGGACGAGGAGGCGAAGCAGATGCTGGACCGGAGGATCGGCCTCCTGCTCTCGGTGCCGCTGTACACCAGCACCCTCAGGGCCTGCTTCCTCCAGACGGCCTTCAGCGTGGAGATGCTGCGACACCGCTGCCCCGTCAAAGTCTTCGGCATCATGAACGGCCTCGGCATCTCGCAGTCCAAAACCACCGCCGGGGTCCACGCCAAGAAGCTCGCCGAGGAGCACGGCAGGCAGGTGAAGCAGTGGAGGGACGAGATCCAGGTGAGGAGCCAGGTCCTCCTTCTTCGTGTCTCAGCATTCGTGGTTTGTTGATGTGTTTTTTTTTCCAGAACGGGTCGAGCTGCTGATTTTTCTAGTTAGATCTACTTCAGAACACCTGACAGAAGGTCAGCCAGTCAGACCGGTCTCGGTGTCTGACTCGATCGAGTAAATTTGTTTTCAAACTGCCGGTGAGTAAGGTAACAGATATCTCCATGAAACCTTAATTACTCTCAATAAGACCATATTTATTTGCATTACACGTTTTCTGAAATCTTATGTTTAAATAAGCAAATGAGGCAGTATCTCATTAAATATGCGCTAATTTGCATCTATTTTAAGAGCTGAAATCTGAACTCTGAACTAAGTCAGGTTCAAAATGATGCTTTTATTTTGTTGACACATTAGACTCAAATGATTTTGCTGAGGGAGCCTGGATATCTGTCGACAGGCAGGAAAAACGATTTCGCCATGTTCCTGGGAATAAAATGTTCCATATTTCAGGTGTGGATGATAAATGAACCAAAGCCTCTTTGTGCGTCACAACATGTCAGTGTTTATTTTCTTCTTAGATTACAGAGGTTGAGAAGAAATTAATTGCACAAACTAAATATTTAACCGGGGTGTTAAATGCAAAAATATTCAGCTAAGCCAAAGATCCAAGTCTCTCTGGGCATGAACACATCAGAGTATGAGGGCAGGCGGCGCTCTCTGAAGAATGGAAGCTGCGAGAAGCAAATACTTTTGGCGAATAGACGATCACTACGACTTTAGCCGGTCTGCAGATTTTCTCAGGTTGTTTTTCTCTGTTATTTGACTTGATGTGGATCTTCGCTCTAGTCTGAAGGAAGACATGTCGGTGCATCGTGATAAACCCTGCGTCTGCCCGCGCCGTCTCGCCTCAGAGAGGAAATTCTTCTTCTCTTTCAGATGACGAGAAAGACGCAGTACTGCAGCGACGACTCCGGGAAGGCGGCGGCTTACACCTTCACCTGGGGGAACGTTCGGGTAAGAACGTCTGTGGCTGAACACCTCTTCGCAGAAGCTGTTGTCTCTGAATGAAGACAGAACGTCTCTGTGCCGCAGGTGCCGTCCGTGTCCCGGTCCGACTCGGCGGAACGAGGCTACGGCTTCGCGACGTGGGCGTTTCGCTTCGCTCATCGAGTTCGGATTAACTTCCGTAACCTGCACGGACCTCCGGCGAAAGCAGC
>NW_025744293.1:5000-10000 GCF_021292245.1 Micropterus dolomieu
CGTCTGTCTTCAACTCGTCTCCGTCTGTCTTTAACTCCTCCTGTCTCCGTCTGTCTTTAACTCCGTCCGTCTCTGTCTGTCTTTAAGTCCGTCTGTCTTTAACTCATCTCCGTCCGTCTTTAACTCGTCTCCGTCCGTCTTTAACTCCGTCCGTCTGTCTTTAACTCGTCTCAGTCTGTCTTTAACTCGTCTCAGTCTGTCTTTAACTCGTCTCAGTCTGTCTTTAACTCGTCTCCGTCTGTCTTTAACTCCTCCTGTCTCCATCTGTCTTTAACTCCTCCTGTCTCCGTCTGTCTTTAACTCGTCTCAGTCTGTCTTTAACTCCTCCTGTCTCCATCTGTCTTTAACTCCTCCTGTCTCCGTCTGTCTTTAACTCATCTCCGTCTGTCTTTAACTCCTCCTGTCTCCGTCTGTCTTTAACTCATCTCCGTCTGTCTTTAACTCCTCCTGTCTCCGTCTGTCTTTAACTCGTCTCCGTCTGTCTTTAACTCCTCCTGTCTCCGTCTGTCTTTAACTCGTCTCCGTCTGTCTTTAACAACGTCTGTCTTTAACTCCTCCTGTCTCCGTCTGTCTTTAACTCGTCTCCGTCTGTCTTTAACGTCTGTCTTTAACTCCTCCTGTCTCCGTCTGTCTTTAACTCGTCTCAGTCTGTCTTTAACTCCGTCTGTCTTTAACTCCTCCTGTCTCCGTCTGTCTTTAACTCGTCTCCGTCTGTCTTTAACTCCTCCTGTCTCCGTCTGTCTTTAACTCGTCTCCGTCTGTCTTTAACTCCTCCTGTCTCCGTCTGTCTTTAACTCCTCCTGTCTCCGTCTGTCTTTAACTCGTCTCAGTCTGTCTTTAACTCCGTCTGTCTTTAACTCCTCCTGTCTCCGTCTGTCTTTAACTCGTCTCCGTCTGTCTTTAACTCCTCCTGTCTCCGTCTGTCTTTAACTCCTCCTGTCTCCGTCTGTCTTCAACTCGTCTCCGTCTGTCTTTAACTCCTCCTGTCTCCGTCTGTCTTTAACTCCGTCCGTCTCTGTCTGTCTTTAAGTCCGTCTGTCTTTAACTCGTCTCCGTCCGTCTTTAACTCCGTCCGTCTGTCTTTAACTCGTCTCCGTCCGTCTTTAACTCGTCTCCGTCCGTCTTTAACTCGTCTCCGTCCGTCTTTAACTCCGTCTGTCTTTAACTCCGTCTGTCTTTAACTCCGTCCGTCTCCGTCTGTCTTTAACTCCTCCTGTCTCCGTCTGTCTTTAACTCGTCTCCGTCTGTCTTTAACTCCTCCTGTCTCCGTCTGTTTTTAACTCCTCCTGTCTCCGTCTGTCTTCAACTCGTCTCCGTCTGTCTTTAACTCCTCCTGTCTCCGTCTGTCTTTAACTCGTCTCCGTCTGTCTTTAACTCCTCCTGTCTCCGTCTGTCTTCAACTCCGTCCGTCTCTGTCTGTCTTTAAGTCCGTCTGTCTTCAACTCGTCTCCGTCCGTCTTTAACTCCGTCCGTCTGTCTTTAACTCGTCTCCGTCCGTCTTTAACTCGGTCCGTCTCCGTCCGTCTTTAACTCGTCTCCGTCCGTCTTTAACTCCGTCTGTCTTTAACTCCGTCCGTCTCGTCTGTCTTTAACTCCTCCTGTCTCCGTCTGTCTTTAACTCGTCTCAGTCTGTCTTTAACTCCGTCTGTCTTTAACTCCTCCTGTCTCCGTCTGTCTTTAACTCGTCTCCGTCTGTCTTTAACTCCTCCTGTCTCCGTCTGTCTTTAACTCGTCTCCGTCTGTCTTTAACTCCGCCTGTCTCCGTCTGTCTTTAACTCGTCTCCGTCTGTCTTTAACTCCTCCTGTCTCCGTCTGTCTTTAACTCGTCTCCGTCTGTCTTTAACTCATCTCCGTCTGTCTTTAACTCATCTCCGTCTGTCTTTAACTCCTCCTGTCTCCGTCTGTCTTTAACTCCGCCTGTCTCCGTCTGTCTCCTCTCAGAGAAAGCAGGTGAGCAGCTGGTTCGGTGCTGCAGTAATCTGTGTCCAGGGATCTGGTTCCATGAGAGCTGTGCTCGAGCTCAGACCCTCTCTGACCCGCATGAGGACTGGTTCTGCGGTCCGGGTTGCAGCGCAGACGGGACCTACGTGTTCTGTCACTGTAAGGAGCGGAGGGGGGGGCAGATGGTCCAGTGCGGCCGGACGGACAAGTGCAGGAGACACGAGTGGTACCACCGAGACTGTCTGACAGCGGCCCAGCGGAGCGGCGCCGAGCAGAGTGAGACGCTCAGCCGCACACGAGAGCGAGCGAAACGCTAAGGCGCTGAGTTAGCTGTACAACTAAATGTAGATGTAGAGTAATGCAGTACAAGTACGCAGCGTTAACGGTCTGGTTCTGTTCCGAAGTACCAGACTGATGGTTTTTGGTGGTTTTATGTTCCAGCTCCGTGGTTCTGCTCAGAGTCCTGCTCCATGGCGGAGGACGGCGAGGACTTCCTGTTTAACTACACGAGGGCGGTGGTGTGGGAGGGGCTCTACCACATGGCCAGGCGGGACGCCATCCAGGAGGGGGACGGAGACGCCATGGCGGACTTCTGGAGGATGGACCTGGTTCTGCTGTGGAACAGAGAACACCTGCAGCTCTTCAACAGCAGCCACCACATGATCACAGGTACGGCGCCAACAAGCGTGTCATTCACGTGGGGAGGATCTAATGGCTGTTGTCATGGTTACCGTGTGTGAACAGGGATGGAGGGGTTCTACCCGGAGCGCGTCAGGCAGGACCTGAAGTGGAACCGAGTGTTGAACCTTCAGGGAACATCTGGAGGGAACATCAGCCCGGACCTGCTCACAGAGCTGCTGATCAGCGAGTTCAAAGGTGATTCACACACCTGCACGTCTGCTCAGCCAATCAGGTGGAAGGAGGATTCAGATCCTTCACTGATGGAAAAGTAGGAAAACCACAGTACTCAAAGTACTCAAAGTACTCGCCGTGGGTCCAGTATATGATTCAGCAGACGGTCCTTGACACAACGTTATATTTAGGAGATTATGTCCCTCAGGAGTCTGAATCAGAGAGTTCTGGTCTTGAGTGAAGCAGATTTAGTCCTGAGAATGTCCAAGAATCCCCTCGTGTCTAACGAAGGCTTCCTGTCCGCAGGTGGGATCGAGTTCGGTAAAGGCAGCTTCACGAAGCAGCAGGTGGAGCAGAGCGCCCAGCTGGCCGGCGCTCAGGCCAAAGACCTGGACCGGATCTTCTTTACCGGGGGAAACCCTCTGAACCTGTCCGCGTACCTGTCGCGCCTCACGTCCTCGTCCCGCGGGAGGACGGCGGACGTGTCCAGGTTCGTGGAGGAGTTTAAGAAGGACGAGCTGTTCGGCTCCAAACCGGGAAGAAGACACCAGGGCTTCAACAAGTTCAGCTACCAGCAGAGAGTCAGGACCCCCAAGAGGATGGGGAGGAGCCTGAGGGCCCTGTCTGAGGAGCTGGACCGCCGGAGAGACCAGATCCTCTGAGAGCGACGAGTCACGTGACATCAGCGATGCCACTTCTGTAGATGAACTAACGCATTTAGCTTGTTTATTCCTTTTCTCTGCTAATGTCCACTAATCTGTTTAGAAATAAAGAGGTTCTCAGTAAAGACGAGGCGTCCCCTCTTTCTGTCACTTGTCTTTTATGTGTGTCGTCGTTTCAGCAAAGTGCTTCTCTGTCTGCTGCAATAAAACCACGTTCGGTTTGAGCTGCAGCTGAAGAGACGAACTTTGTTTTTAACCTTTATTCGAGAACAACGGCGAGCTGGTCGACATGCAGAACAAGTAGCTTCACGTGAAGGACGAAGACGAGCACCAGGTGGAGAAAAGGTCAGTAGATAATGAAACGTGTCCCGCTGAGGTCAGTGGGCCTGTACCAAAGAAATGCTCACGTGAACTCACCGAGTGCGGCGCTCATCCAGGAGACGTGAGGCTCCACGTCGTCCGTCAGCTCAGGAAGCTCATCGAGCAGGTTAGAGCACTGCTTCTGGACGTAGAGGACCCCACGCTGCTGCACCTGGGGGGGGACAGAGGACGGGTAGAGACAGAGGACAGGTAGAGACAGGACAGGTAGAGACTCAGAGGACAGGTAGAGACAGAGGACAGGTAGAGACACAGAGGACGGGTAGAGACAGGTGAGGTAGAGACAGAGGACAGGTAGAGACTCAGAGGACGGGTAGAGACTCAGAGGACGGGTAGAGACAGAGGACGGGTAGAGACACAGAGGACGGGTAGAGACTCAGAGGACGGGTAGAGACAGGACAGGTAGAGACTCAGAGGACGGGTAGAGACAGAGAGGACAGGTAGAGACTCAGAGGACAGGTAGAGACAGGTGAGGTAGAGACTCAGGACAGATAGAGACACAGAGGACTGATAGTGACAGGACACGTAGAGACTCAGAGGACAGGTAGAGACAGGTGAGGTAGAGACTCAGAGGACGGGTAGAGACTCAGGACGGGTAGAGACTCAGAGGACAGGTAGAGACAGGACAGGTAGAGACTCAGGACGGGTAGAGACTCAGAGGACAGGTAGAGACAGGACAGGTAGAGACTCAGAGGACGGGTAGAGACAGGACAGGTAGAGACTCAGAGGACAGGTAGAGACTCAGAGGACGGGTAGAGACAGGACAGGTAGAGACTCAGAGGACGGGTAGAGACAGAGAGGACAGGTAGAGACTCAGAGGACAGGTAGAGACAGGTGAGGTAGAGACTCAGGACAGATAGAGACACAGAGGACTGATAGTGACAGGACACGTAGAGACTCAGAGGACAGGTAGAGACAGGTGAGGTAGAGACTCAGAGGACGGGTAGAGACTCAGGACAGGTAGAGACTCAGAGGACAGGTAGAGACAGGACGGATAGAGACTCAGAGGACAGGTAGAGACTCAGAGGACAGGTAGAGACAGGACAGGTAGAGACTCAGAGGACAGGTAGATTTGAGGCTTTTCCGGTCCTGCTCTGATCAATCATGTGATCAATGATGTCAGGATCTAAACACTCTGGTCCTGTATCAGGCTCATGTGTACTGAGT
>NW_025744294.1:0-24623 GCF_021292245.1 Micropterus dolomieu
AGCCAAGCGTATATCTCCGTGAAACGGCGGAGCGCTAAGAACTTCCTTGCTGGAGTTGTACAGTCTTAAGGAAAAACACACATTAAAACACCCAATAGCTTCAGTAACACGTTATATTCACCTGTCGCTGTCCGCTTTGTGTGTGAGGAGCTGCCCTCGGACACAGTGAGCAGACAGGAGGACAGAAGCAGCGCGACTGGCTGAAATGTTGCCACGACCATTCTTTTGTAAACAAACACAGACAACAAGAGTCACTAGTCACTGACTACAGATGCTCTCACTCGGTCTTCGAAGGCAGTTTAAAACATGATAATATAACCAAAATGTCAACAACACAAAAACCAGCCAATATTCTTGTTAGCTACCATATTAGCTATCAAAACATGCTAACTCGTCCCTGCATTACACATCCTTCATCCCCTTGAATTTCCTTTGTTTTTACAAACGCCATGCAACAAACTAACACATATTTCATTTTTACTCACCTTTTGTTCTTCCAGTAATGAAATGGCTTCATCTGGGACCCCTCGAACACGCAAAAACTCACTTAAATCCGACATCTTCGGTCAGTGTGTGGTTCCCGGGCTAATTTACATCATACAAGTGATTCTCTCACATGGGACCTTTACAGGTACCCATACTTCTGACTTTAAACTCAGAATTCTGACTTTTTTCTCAGAATTCTGACTTTAATCTCAGAATTCTGACTTTAATCTCAGAATTCTGACTTTTTTCTCAGAATTCTGACTTTAATCTCAGAATTCTGAGTTTAAAGTCAGAATTCTGACTTTTTTCTCAGAATTAAAAAAAAAAATTCACACGTGGCCCTAATCCTCTTCCGCATCTTCCGCATCAATAAAATACTACTGGTTCTTTGATTTTGATAACTTTTTGCAGGAAATGTCATAGCCCACGTGTTCTTGCTGCTAACTTGACTTTGCTCTTATATAGTGTATGTTTTTAATCATAAACATGAGCTTTGAAGAGAAGAAACTAGTGAGTTTGTGTTTTTTTCTTTCTTTGTTTGGTTTTATGTAATTTTTATCATAGTTAGAGTGTTTACCATGGACTGTACATAAAAACGTGTTTACGCATACTATACTCCGGTACATTAGGCGGCGGTGTTCAACATTTAAGCAACTATTGTAACACAACATAAAGCGAAGAAGAAGAGGAAGAAGCGGAAGAGACTCATTTGTTTACTGTATGCAGTAACGTTACTGTCGTGGAATAGGATGTTTTACAGTTTGCGTTAAAACAGTCAAAAGTGTGTGAACTATGTTTTATTACGTTCTCTGTTAGTCATAGCAGTCTAGCTAGCTAGACTTTTCTATACTTGTCCTTTAATCTTGTTATTGTTAACTGTTATCTTAACGTTACCGTTATTAACCGAACTAAAATCATACTGTGAGGTGGTAATGTGTCGCTAACAAATTTCAGTAATGTTAAGTCTTTGTTCGTAGAGAAGATGTCTGACCAGACGCTGGAGTATTTCTTAAGTCAGAGTCAGATAAAGAAGAAGGACGCTGCCGAGGTGAGATGGTCCCATGCAGTCAACAGCAGGAGCAGGCTGACAGAGGCGCTCACAGGTGGATGATTTATACCGTGTCCTTCTTTGACAACACACTGGCCATTTGCGTCCATAGTCCTGTTATTAAGATGTAAGGTGTGCTCTGCTACCATGAACATTTGCAAGAGTGATCGTAGAACTTAAAATGATTCCTTTTTCCCGTGACTGGATTAGTCACCGCTTGATAAATGGTCTGTATTTAGCGCCTTCCAACCACTACATGTCAACATTCACAACATGCCTTACAACTTCTCATCAGAAAGAATGACTAATTCTCATTCACACACAGACACACACAGCTTTAGGCAGCAATTTAGGGTTCAGTATCTTGCTGAAGGACAATTTGACATGTAGACGGTGGGAGCTGCTATACGTCTAAGCCACACCCGCACCTACACTTGACCATCATGTTTTGTTGTTTATTTGGGTAGGATTTTTGGTCCGTCTCGTCCAGCTCTACACATTGAAGTCTCCTCTGGCGTAGTTGTATATGCTGTTTTTTGATGTCACTGATGTATATTCCTTGAGATTAATGTGGTTCTCCTGGGTGGCAGCAAGCATATCTAGGTCATATGTCATATTAAAAAAATAAAACAAACATATTACATTTAATAATGTTATTTATTATTTTTTTATAATAAAATGTATTTATATAAATATTTCAGTGCTAACTCCTGCGATCTACCAACACCTGAATGTTGTAGCATGTGCATGGGATATTTCTTGTTCTAAACCTCTCTAAAAGAGTTGAAACAAAAGTCAAACATGAACATTAATGAAGGAGGATTTATTGGAATAAACACAAGGTCACAACTGGGTGTGGACAAATACATTGTTATGCAAGATGCATTAAAGGATAATACTGGTTAATTACAACAACATTTGATGGTCAAAATTAAGAAAATAAGACCTAAGTAGTTATAAACTGGAATTTAGTCTCAATTGAACAGGTATGATTATAATGTAAATATATATCTGTGATTTTACATTGTAGCCATGCCTGTTCAGAGACATTTCACTTTTGCGTTGACACAGCAGTTGTTCGAAGTTCTTCATGGATGATTTTGACTAACAACTTTCACCTCTAGGTCCCATTCATATGATTGAGGCCGACATAATCCTGAGAGATCATGACCCCAAAGAGCCAATAATGGCACATCCTCCTGACACAGACAGTGACATCACACTGAAGGAGTGGCTGGAAAGAGTGAAGGCGCACAGCAAGGGAATAAAACTAGACTTTAAGAGGTGAGATCCAGCTTATATTCTGTCTAAGTATTGTGTGTTACGCTAACACTGTGGTGTACTCTCCATGCAGCCTGGAGGCGGTGTCTCCGTCCCTGGTTCTGCTGGAGGAGGTGCTGGCTGAGCCGAACCGTCCTGTGTGGATTAATGCGGATATCCTGTCTGGTCCTGGGGGACAGGCCAGACCTCTGGAGCCTCAGGCTTTCTTTTCTGCTGTGAGCACCCTCCCCACTCACACCGTGCTCTCTCTTGGGTGGACCACAGGATGGACTGCTGGGACAGAGAACCCAGGTCAAGACACATCAAGACCACTGGCTGTTTGAATACATTTATACTACTAATAATAGAAGAAAAATATTATATACACATGTAAACCTCAGAGTATTCATTTTGAGATAAATTTTATTCAGATTCAGAAGACAAGTGACACGGCAGCTGGTGCTCAGGAGGTAGAGTGGGTCATCTGCTAATCAGAAGATCCCTGGCTCCTCTAGTCTGTCTGTCAAAGTGTCCTTGAGCAAGATACCAAACCCCAAATTGCTCTCAATGGTCAGTGTGTGTGAATATTTTAGTTTCTGTTCCTGATGAGCAGTGGCACCTAGCATTACCATATCACCAGTGGGTGAATGAAAGGCGCTATATATGGACAGACCATTTACCACACAGCTCTCTGTTCCTTTCTGAACCCTGACACACAAAGCCAACAGTAGACCATCATGGTGCTTGTTAGTTCTAGACACGTCGGTTTGTCCATGTCTGGGCGAAATGGCCAAAAATGTTATCACAGTAAAAAAAAGTCATAATTTAATATTGATAATTATCACAATAAATGTCAAATCATTATTTCTTTGAAGTTTAAAAGATGATTTTTAAACTATTCTTTACGATCAGAACAAAAACTTTTTTCATTTTATTAAATGTTCATATAACAGATATCACTTAACAAAGGTTTTATTTACTTGAGTCATTTTTATTATTCTGACCAAGTTTCACAGTTGTCATTAGTTATTTATGAAAAGTCTGTTATGGCAAACAGTATTTTTCTGATGTTGGCGTTAAAGGATAAAGACTGGTAATATTTTAAACTGTAATTATTTTCTACAAATCCTATGATCAAAACCAACCATGTTTCAGTTTTCTACTGAAGATGCAGATTTATTTAATTATGTATGTGTATATTGCCACAGGTGGTGGGGGATGAGTGGTGACAACAGGAAAGTGTGTATAAGCCTGTCAGGAAATGTAGTTATTAGAGTGAGAGTGGGACACCGCAACAGCGCAGCTCCGACCCCGGTGGCAGGCAGACAAGAAGACCCAAGACCACATGACCGTGGAACAGCCACTCCCTGCCCCAAGGGAGAACGGCAGAGAGCAGCGCCGGGGAGCCCACACAGCCAGGGAGCAAGACCACGGGAGAACCTGGACGAGGGCCCAGCCCCCCCAGACAACCTCCCCCAAGGGAGCGGGCCAGCACCCACCATGACAGCCCCAGTCATGTGCCCTGGGATAATTGCATGCCCTCCTCATGAGCGAGCCAGCAGGGGACAGCAGTGGAGCACCACTCCTGCTGAAGAGGGCCCCTGGGAGAAGAGGAGATAATGGATCCCAGGCCACCTGCCCTGATATGAGCAGAAGCCCACAGCAATGCTGCGACCACCCACCCCCACTAAGTGATAGAATTGATCAAGGGAGACCAGAGAGATTGAAATTCTGCCACTTGGTTTTTTGAGGAAGCAGACATTTGCTCCATGCTAATGGGATCTAACAGGAGATTCCTATATTGTGATACTTAAATTCTTTTCAGCCTTCCAGTTCATGAGGATGGTTTTCTTGGCGATGTATAGGGCAGTGAGAAGCATGTATGATTTGTGGTGCAAATATTGCTAAGGTCTCCCAGCAGGGGCAATTGGGATAGGATACCTTAGCTGTTGATAGGTCTTTACATATCCTCTGCTAGAACTTTTGGACGGATGCACATAGCTAGAGATGTTACTTGAGTAATTCAGGCAAATGTTTGACTGACCCATTCTGAACATCCTTAGTCATTTTTTAGAAAGGCTCAGTAATTAGTAAAATAGCTTCTCAGATTAGAGGAAATTGTGCGTTTGATGGGAACTAGTTTTACAGAGAAATAATCAACATTTGGTGTACACTAGTGAGTATTTTTGGCAGCAGGACGGTGTATGTGGGATTTCAGATAAACTGTGTGTGTGTGTTATGGTAGTGGAACATGTCTCCCAGTGCAGTGTGTCTCATATTTATAAACAGTGGAGCTCTGTGCGACAGAGGAATAAGATGTCGTATATCTGGCGTTGATACACATAGTATGCTACGTTTATGGTTGATTTTGGTCAGCATGACAAGATAAATATTGACTAACACCAGCCTTATCCTTTAAACCACTTCCCAACAAAAAAAGAGTGTTACATCTCAAATAAATGGCTTGTGACAGCTGGATACTGTTAGAAAGAAATCTTACACATTCATATGTCTTGTTTTGATATTGTCAGGTTACAGCTGGGCTATGGTGCACGTGATGGAGGAGATGTGTAGAACCCTTAAACATCCAGTCACCTTCCCAGTGCGTGCAGGTCTCCTGGCCCAGTCATTCTCCCAGCTCAGATGGCTGCTGCAGCAGTCAGACAGGTGATTATCAGCACAGAGGGGCCAGGCCCTTATCAGCATTACTCTCTCTGCTTAGATTCACTTCTGTCATTATGCTATGTTAAACAAAAATTATCGTTTATTTCAGCCTGGTTTATTTCCCATTAATGTGGCTGTTGTGGCTCTACGGTCTTGCTAACTTTGCATTCACTAGCTCTGTTGTAGAGATTTGGGGAAAAGAGGACTTGCATAAAACATATTTCGGTGAGAGCTGCACAAGACTCCTACAGCTACATAGTCAGATTACAGATTACAGAGGTGCCAGCATACTTAATAGACCAAGTTGTGAGGGACAGATTATACATAACTACATAACTTGAAGAAACCTTAAGTGACTCCCCTAAGAGAGAATTAAATATTTTCCACACTTAAAAAAAACCCACCACATCATTCATCCAGATTGGAAAGGAAAGTGGTTTTGGAGATTACCACAATAGTAATAGCCTTCTTCTTGTAAGACAGTAGATAATATTTCAAACACTGAAGATCAAAATTATTGCAGTTGTGGACAGGACCAATACTTCAGATTTGCGAGGGACTCACCACAATGGTCAGATTTTGGATCAGACTCAGAATCAGAGGATATAATCTGTGTTGGGAAGGTTACTTTGGAAATGTATTAGGTGACCGATTACAAGTTACCCTATTTAAAATGTAATGTAGTGTAACTTTTTCAGTTACTTTTTCAAAGTAATGTAACTTATTATATTTAATCACTTTTTGATTACTTATCTAAATTTAACTGTTTAGCTTGAGAGGCGGAGGACGGGTGGCACTGGAAATTCAAACATGAGAACCAATCAAGCATCAGAACAGCATCAAACTTTACTAAACGGCTGTGGCTGGAAATGGCAAAAAAAGACATTGTGCACATGGAATATATGCAAAGCAACAAGATGAATATTATTCCACATATAGTCTAGATTTTTACAGAAAATATTCAGATGTAACCCCCAATGGTAATCATTAACGTTTTTGTAAGTAACTGTAATTTAATTTACACACATTTTAAACACATTTTTTCCCAGTAACATTTTATTTTGTAATTACTTTACGTAACTAAATTACATGTAACTAGTTACTCCCCAGCACTGGATATATTTCAGCCACTCTGGCTTTACCTTGTCTGTGTACCACAATCTTAAATGAATCTGAATCTGAATTTTGCTCTGACATGTAATATGTTAATACCTTTGAGTTTTCATTAAATATGTATGCTTTCCCATGTTGCTCACAGGTACACTCTAACTGTGTGGACCGGCCAGAATGACAAGATAACACTACAGGACTTACTGCCCTACAAAAAAGAGTTTGACATTAGTAGGATCTACTATGACCTGCCAGAATTCAAAAGGCAGAGCTTAGTATGACATAGCAAGACAATAAGTCCACCGCAACACATGCTGAGACGTTGTCTGGCTGTGGCTTCTTAACTCTGAAAGCAGACTGATGCCCCCAAGCATGGGTGTATCAAACTGCAAAGCATTACGCTGTTGTCCTGATAGAGACCAATGTTAAAATAGAATGCACTCTGGGCCCGATGTGGTAATTAAAGAGATTCCATTTACCCAATAAAAGCCAGTGTACTATAAAAATGATTTTGAAGCTGTTCAAGATAAAATTACTACATGTTGTTGAATGCTGCATGTTTAAAGGAGACCTGAAGATTCATAAGATCAGAGCAGAAACAATATAACTTCTGTTATGAATTGGTGTTATATGAATAAATAAAATAAATAAATTTAATTTAATTGACTCCAAGAACATCCAGGATACAAATGATGCGTGAAGCGAGTTGATGTGACCTGATGTGGTTTGACTTTAGTTTATGATACAGTTTTCTTGTAATGAGCAATGAATGACCCTGTAAGAAAGTGAAACTAAGTTAAATAAAGGCCAGATAAATGTACACTGCTCAAAAAATTTAGGGAACACATAATCAATCTGTTCAGTTAGGAAGCATAAGAGACTGTGAATCACTGTCACCTGATTTGGTGCAAATGAAGCAGTAACGTGCCCTGAAGAGGCAACAGCAACACAACCTCCAAAAACGGAATGGTTTTGCAGGTGGTGGCCACTGACAGTTGCTCTCTCCTTATTTTTTGCTTGTCAAGAGCATAGAGGAGATTCCAGGAGACTGGCCATAACATGAGGAGAGCTGGACAGGGCTGTACAAGGGCATCAACCCAGCAGCAGGACCAGTATCTGCTCCTTTGTGCGAGGAGGAACAGGAGGAGCACTGCCAGAGAAAATTACTTCCAGCAGGCTAATGGTGTGCCCAAACAGAAATAGACTCCATGAGGGCCTCTAGTGGGATCTGTGCTCACAACCCAGCACTGTGCAGCTCGATTTGCATTCACCAGAGAAACCAGATTTGGCAGGTCCACCATTAGCGCCCTGTTCTCTTCACAGATTCACACTGAGCACATGTGACAGACATGAAAGAGTCTTGAGATGTTATGCTGCCTGCAACATCATCCAGCATGACCGGTTTGGTGGTGGGTCAGTGAGGCATATTCTTGGAGGGTGCCCACAGCCAGAGTGTGTAGGCAGTTCCCTGCAATTCAGTCTCTGAATTCCGTTATCTGGTCACTACAGTCTAGACCAGCAAATCTTTCGTAGTAAGTGTAGAATAGCATCTAACTGTAGCATCTTTTGGATCCCGCCACTTGAACCCCCAGTGGCATGTTTAGATGTTTAGTTTACACCAACTACGAGGGTGACATTGCGGCCAGTTGCCGGTTCTGTCCCACTACTGTAATTTAAAACATACAATCAGAACTACAAAACCTTATTTAAATGTTAAGCTATTAAAATAAAAGCTCAATAACATTGTTGTAATTACCTAAAACAGCAGAGAACAGGGCTGTATGCCTAAAGACCATCTTGATCCCTGTCCCCCTTATGTTCATCCCTGCCATAGCATAGCAGAAGGATAACCAATATAAGAAACAGAACAGGAGGAAAGCAACAGGATGAACATCAGAGAGTTGCATTGTTATTGAGTTTGCATAATGAAGTTCAGTATGTAGATTTTTAAGGCAGTTCCTGAGGGATTTCCCCCACACTCAGCAAATTCTGCAAATATCAATCACAATTACATCAATACAATGCTTCTACAGTTCTTCACATCAGTTTGAATTGAGATGTTAGCACTGGAAATACAGTATAAGTAAATATAAAGGACCAGGGGTGATGATAGTTAGCTCACAAGACGAGACAACACACAATATTGGGTTTATGAGATGAGATGATATTTTAGCACTATTTCTAAGAAATCTTCCATGACAAACTATATGATTGGAAAGATTTTCTTTGATTTGACTGAAAGTCACATAATGCAAAACAATGCAGGTGCATGTTGAAATATGTGGAAGCCTCCTCCTCATGCGATGCACCTGTTTGCTGTGAACATGGAAAAATCCAGAAGACGAATTCTGTGTCCGGGGACCCCCAGGCGTCCTTATGGGGAGTAATTTATTTTAATATAACTCCATCCATAATTAAGACAGTAACAGACTATTTAGCTCATGGGTTTCATAAACTTTCTGTAATAAAACATCTAAAATGACTAAATCAGCTGGGCTTGATAACATTCCTGGATGTGTAGTATTAAAAACCTGTGCCAATCTGCGTCTTACTGACATTTTTAACATCTCACTGTCTCAGGAGAGGGTTCCCACCTGCCTCAAGACAGCCATCATTGTTCCTATATCTAAAAAGTCTGCAGTGTCTAGTCTACCACCTAACGACTACTGCCCTGTGGCTCTCACCCCCATTCTGATGAAGTGCTTTGAGAAACTGGTTATTCAGCACATAAAAAACAACATCCCAGCCAGCCTGGACCCTCTACAGTTTGCTTTCAGAACCAACAGATCCACAGAGGATGCTATCTCCTCTGCATTCCACTCAGTTTTCACACACAATGAGAAAAACAACACCTACATCAGAATGATGTTTGTGGATTTCAGCTCAGCATTCAACATAATCTCCCTCGTGCAAACTCAGCAACTGGATTTCCTCACAAACAGACCCCAGACAGGATTGGCAGTCACACCTCCTCGTCGGGGGGCTGTCAACTCCTTAAACACAAACTTCGTTAGCCAGCTAGCTACTTAGCGACTGGAAGCACTACTAGCACTTCCGGTCACCCCAGGGCGTCATATACCTGGATGCTTCTCATATACACGAACCTGGGAGCTTATCATACACATGCAAAATGGCAATTTTGCATGTGTATGATAAGCTACAATAGCCACGTTTTTCCCAAAGCGTGTATATGTGATGCCTGAGCATGAGAACAGGCTGGTTTATG
Organism: Micropterus dolomieu; assembly: GCF_021292245.1. Classification (NCBI taxonomy): domain Eukaryota; kingdom Metazoa; phylum Chordata; class Actinopteri; order Centrarchiformes; family Centrarchidae; genus Micropterus; species Micropterus dolomieu. The sequence goes on from NW_025744294.1 coordinate 9,795, forward strand.
CTGTACACCCTTGACTTCATCCCCCTACATGGAGAGAACTCTGCTGTGAAGTTTGCAGACAACACCACCATCATCAGCTGGATTTCAAACAACGGTGAGACTTCATATTGGGAAGAAATTGATAATCTTGCAGAGTGGTGTACAGAGAACAATCTACTGCTCAACGTCAGCAAAACCAAGGAGCTGATCATTGATTTTAGAAAAAAGGAAATAAAGACACACACTCCTGTCTACGTCAGTGGAGCTGAGGAGCAGGTGAACAGTTTCAGGTTCCTGGGAATCAAAGAGAACCTGACATGGTCATCTCACACCTTTATGAAGGTAAAGAAAGCTCAAAAACGACTACCTGACTGAGGAAGTTTAAGAAGGCCAAATTCCTGTGTTCTTTTCAGCTTTCACTAACAAAGACCACGCCTATGAACATAGAAGATTTAAAATGGTTTATTGCTTGTAATGGAGCCAAGATAGATTGTACGAAAAGAACGGATCAAGTGCCCAGAGGGTGGACTGAGGGATGTAGGGATGGGGGAGAGGGTAGAGGAATGACGGGAAGACAGGTGAGGGATTAAGGGGAGGAGTCGGATCCGCGCCGATGGATGCGTGAGTGAAGAGCAGACTGGTGTCTGCTAGTGAGAAGATGTGCGGGAACCGGTGGAGTCGAGACTCTGGGTAACCACCCAGCGAGGATCTTTGCGTGAAGTATGGTCGATGGCGTTTTCATGGATCTCGTACGGTCGGGGCGGCTGCGGGTTGGGATGCGCCGCGGAGTTGTTGGCATTGCCCCGGAAGTACCGCTGGTGACCCAGAAGTGCTGGGGAAGCTCGGTGTTGGAGAGTTGTGTGCGAATCCTTGTACAGTTGAAAATGTTTTGCTTTGATGTCGGAGTGCTGGAAGGAGATGTTTCTCCGGTTGAATTCTTGTTGGAGCCGGATGACTGTCCATTCAGAAATGTTTGGAGTGGGTGTACAATCGGGGTGCTGGCTCGGAGGTCGCTTGGTTGGCGGTTAGTTGAGGCTGTGTGCTTGGAGCTGGCAGTCGAAGGCCCGACAATATTCGAATTGTAGGCTGAGATCGCCGGGGAATATGAATAGCTGAATCCAGCCAACATTTCAGACAAAGTTGTTTGGGAGAAGGCGAAGACTCCTGTATATCTGATGTTAGATGCTCGTTGAACATGTCGCTGTCCGAAAGATTGAGAACGAGTTCTGAGTCCGTTGTTGGAGGTAGGTGATTTTGTTTGTCACGGTCATGACAAAGCTGAGTCAAGGGGAGGTGAATAGAAAAGGTGTGCTTAAGTACTTGGTGTGCGGAAATTGGACGAGTTCGTGGCCTTAGTTCCTGAATCTAGTTTATAAAACTTAATTTTACAGATGAGCAATAGAAAGCATCCTGACTGCAAACATCACAAACTGGCATGGGATGTGCACAACCCAGGACCGGAAGGTTCTGTATCCATCTCCCGAGCATTAGTGATATTGGTGAGTTGAGTTGTCTGCTGAGCCCAATGGCCTGTTCACCCTGCTGCTTTCTGGGAAGAGAGATAGAAGTTTTTGCTGCCACACCACAAGACTGCAGAGCAGCTTTTCCCCCCAGGCTATCAGACCTTTAATCTCAAATTCATCCTCAGCTCTGCTCCATTGAATATAGTTTATTTCTGTTTTATAACATTTTTATAACATTTGATATAATATTGGATATTGTCTGCTATGTAGCAGAAGGAGAGTTACAAACTGAATTTCACCCTATATCCTTGTAACAAAATAAACCTGCCTACCTACCTACCTACCTACCTACCCAAAAGTCCTATCAGATGGGCAATCCTGGGACAAAATCTTCAATCAAATGGGGGTCCACAGTATAATTTGTGTCAGTTTAGGGGTCCTTGGCGTGAAAGATTTTGAAAACCACTGCTCTTAAACTAAAATAATGTGTAGAATGACCACCACCACAGTTACTGTTATATTGTGGGAAACACAGCACAGGGTCCCCAAAATGCTGCCACACAAACAGTCTGAAAGTGGCAGGGCAGCTTCTATGTTAACTTCACCCTCACGCTCCGTTATGTTGATATCGCGAGACAGCTTTTCACCTCGACGGGAAATATCGTATTGATACGTTTCAAGGACAAGAAAGCATTAAAACCCACAAAATCTTATTTTATCTTATCAGGTGTCTTTTTACAGGAGATAATTACATGACTAATGTTTCATTTCATATTTTCCACTCCCCATATCCTGACAATCTATGGAGCAATTATTTGGTCAGACAAAATTATGAAATGCCCTATCCTAAATACCAAATGCCCAATCCTAAATACCAAATTCATTTTCGAATTTCAGCAAGTTTCAGTGAGACATGTCACAAAGTATTTTACTGTATTTTTAAACTATAAAATACAAAACACTATTTTGATACAAAATATGAAGCCATTTTCATCAACCCTATCAAATACAAATGACAAAATCCTATTTTGTAATTGAAATACGTATTTTAAAAACATGTATCATAAATACTGCCCTCCCTGCCTCCAACAATATGTTGGATAATATCATGTGGAATGTGGGACATCACTGCAGGTAAAATCATTTTAATTGGCGATTTGAACACAAAAAAAGTGGGTCTCAGTGAACTGAATTTGAAATGCAATGAATTGTGAAAACTGAAAGTGAAACGATAGAGGGGATGAATTCTCAGTGATACTGCCATGAAGATGTACTGGCACCTATTTTTTTCCACTTCAAGCACTGACCACATCTAACTGTAAGTTACACATCTTGATACCTAGTCACTCAAATATCAGTGTAGGGGTTATTAATACAAAAAACACAACAGATTATCAAAAAGGACTTTTTTTTCACAACTATAAGTACATCTGACATTGACTTGGTACAACAAAACATGTAGAAAGACATGTTTCGCATTGAAATACATTATGTTTGTACAAAGTACATGCAATTGGTAACTACATACTGTAAAAAAGGTTGTGAACACTAGCATTTCCTTTTAACATTAGAGCAGAATAGACAGCAAGGCAGTGAAATCAATCAGAAAGCTTGTGGACAGGCTCACAGAGGTGGACAAGGCTCCCGTCAGAGAGAACAGGCTCAGAGTTACATTTAATTAGACACACCTGTAAGTTGCAATAGAGTAACCGACTTTTACTGAGCCCACATGATTATGCAATGTGTGTCTTGCATCACTGATTGTAGAGGATGTCTTCACTGATCACTTGATTACATATAGGATAGATAATATCTATCCTAATGATAGATTCTGTAAATGTTGGTAATGTAAGGCAATAGCCTAATGTGAGATCTGTCTTATACGGTATATTGTAGCAAACTACTTTCAGCACTTCTAAGGTGATTTGAAACATATAGCTTGCATTGTTTGTTATTAGATTCACTGATAGCGATAAAATAAACTGTGTTCCAACAGTGATATGCAGTGCAGTCCAAATGTAGATTGTGGATATATTATTTATGTCTTTGAATAGAATACATGTCATCTTTAATAACTGATCATTTCTAAAATAATGAAAAGTTAATGATAAAACTATAATTATGTACACAATGCACAATTATATATGCTGCAAAAATACTTATATACTATACCATGTACTATAAATACTTATAATTCACACAAACCACTTTTCTAGTCCAATTTTAACCAGTAGATTGGAAGTGGATGTTTGTTGAGCTGCATTTCACTCTGCACATTGGTGCCTTCTGTAGAGTCACAGCAAGTCTCAAACCCTGTTGGTTTTGAAAAAGCACATGTCATGTTTCTTCTTTAGAGAATACAATGAAACATAAATGCTGTTGATTTATGTCTGAAATCCACATATTTAGAATACTGCTATATTCCACTATGAATTGTATGACATGCCTCAAGGTATAGACTCATCAAATACTTCTTTTAATTGAACAACCATGTAACTTCGGCTTGAAGGTTCATTCTTGACCTTGTGAATAGCAGATTGGCAAAAAAAACTAACACAAGTTCCCACTTATCGTTTCCAAATCTTTAAACCACATCTCATGGCTTTCCTCTGCGGATTTACTCAGTTGTCAGGGAGATTGTTTAGTCATTAGAATTTGAGCTAAGAAGTTTTGGTCAGCGGCCATAAAAATGGACTGCATCTATAGACCATTTTGGTCGTCCTTCCACTCAAAGCGCTTTATACTACATGTCAACATTCAGCCCATTCACACACATTCACACACTGATGGCCCGCTCTACCTCTACACCAGTGCCGCACCATATAGGGGATTGTGTAAAAGAAGACAGGGTTTTTGGATTAAAGAGCAGCAGACCACGATCCACCCGCCCCGATCAACTGGACCAAGCACCACAGCAGGTGGTGTGATTGGCTTAAGGGTCCAGTCTGGACTAAATGGGACTCGTGTATGCCAAGCAATGGAAATCAGAGACAGTTGAACCCAAATCTTCACAGAGACCTGCCCCTTCAACATTCCAGATCAACACTCAGGGGCGGCCTGTGTTCCGAGCTGTCAGTGGAACGTGAGAGGAGGAGGCCTCTGCACGTGTGTTTTACATCGATGATGTGAAGATGAAATCATATTATCATCTTCTTCCTGCTGTTTACATTCTCCCCAGCTGCAAATTCAAAAAAATGCACTGCAGAATGTTCTGGGTAGATACGTGTATGTTTGTTGCTTTTGTATATAAATAACTGTATTTAGCCTACTGTTTTATTTTATTTTAAATGTTACCATATTTTAATACACATTTAATGATCTGTTAAGTTCTGTGTGTGCAGGATGAAGGGACTACAAGCTTTCTTTTCATTGTACAACCTGTTTCACCTTGTGAAAACTGACAAGAGTACAGAACGCCCATGCAGTCAGACCAGTACCCTCATTTTAACTCTAACCTCCACTGACAATGTAAAAGGTTATGACACGGAGCGCTACCTCTTATTTGTGAAGAGGAGGATAGAGAGAGAGAGAGGTACATCATGTCCAAGGGGCACTTACAGCGAACAGGTACAAAGAGTTGATGATGAAAATTTTTCCAGAATCCTCCCATACGTAGGCTGTTTTTAGTTTTAGTTGTTTATTTTGTTACTTTTATTTATCAGGGGCTATATACAAAACATTCATCTTGTACAAAAAGAACAGACATCATTTTTCTGCAGTCAGGTATACACAAGCACTAGAAAAGATGATATTATATGTGAAAGCTGTGGGGAACACTACATCAGTGAAACCAGAACCTGAGCACCAGACCAAAACTGTCACAGCATCGTTTGGAAAGGAATCGATCAGAAGTCAGTGGACGGCAGGAGAAAGATCAAGGAGGACATTCAGATCCAATGCCAGAGACCATGTGACGTCCCAACTTAGGTCATGGAATGATTAAATGGAAACCATCTCCATGACAACTAAGAAAATCCAGGAGGAAGTAAACAAGATGTTGAAAGCTTTAGAAATAATAAAATAAATTGGACCTTGTGTCAAGATTCTTTTAGTCAAACCATATAGCTCTTCTGGGAAAGTGCTAGAGTATGTAAAGACATTTTTTCAATTCCTCAGGTAACCATAATGCCAAAATGTGCTAAAGTTCCACACTAAAGTTACATTTTGTATTCTTTACGTTTATTATTGTTTCATCACAAGCTCAAACTGTCCCTGTGGCTAGTATGACGACATGAAATTCTGTAATGAGAAGTCTAAAAACAGTACATCATTGTAGGCTCAGGCTAAAGTGCACATGAGCTGGCATCAGCAATAGTATCATAGGTATATGATGGTCCATGCATTTTCTCATGATACAATGTTTATTCTAGTTGCCAAAAGTTTCCTTGAAGTTGACCAACTGGTTTATCTGCTCACTCTGCATTGAGTGGCGTCTCCACAGCATTTTCTTAGGTTTTAGGTCCCTCTGGAAAACAGCAGCACAGGGTGGAATAGGCTTTGATCCTGTACCATTCAGTGTCTTACTATTTCCACTCAAAGGGTAGGAAAAGCTAGAACTGACCCCGATATCTGGTATAGGAGCATGGGGATTCAGAGGAGGCAGGTAGCCAGGGCGAGTGTGGGCAATGTGATCCAGAAGAAGGGCCCCTGAGCCTCTTCGCTCCAGACCGGCGGCGCCTCGTCTCTGGACAGAGCTCTCCAGGGACTCTCTGGATCCTGATAGAGTGGAGGATCTGCTGTTGACTAGCTTGTGCTTTTCTGGTCCTGCTCCAGCTCCGCCACCATTCTTTGAGCTATTGTCTCGGATATTAAACTGTGGTAACTGAGAGTCAGAATTGTAGTGGTCAATGCCAATGTTCCGCCGACAGACTACATTTTGCAGACTGGAAACTTGCAGTTGTCTGAGACAGTCAGAAGAATCTCCATCCACAGGACTGGGTTCACTGGGAAAGGGGAGACTGACTTGATGCAAGTTTGGGTGGGAAGCAGAATGTGGTGAACTTGCAGCACTATCATATGACATTTTTCTACCAAAGCATCTTTTTCCACCCCCCCACCTATTCTCATTTCCTAACATGTTCTCTAGTGCTTTCAGAAGCCCTGTTGTGTTTTTGACATCAATGCTATGGTGGCGTGAAACAGCTGGAGGTCTTCTCTGGAAGGCAGAGTTATTGACTCTGAAAGACAACTCCTCCTCAGGTGTAATTTCCATTGGCTCCTCTGTCAGAGAGGAGGCCTGGCTCTGCTGGAGCAGCAGGGAAGGACTTTTGGACCACTGCTCGGAGTGTAGCTTCTGGAGATTAAGTCGCTTATCCACACCAGGAATAAGCAAAGGACTAGAATGTTGTATTGGAGAACTTGCTCGAGATGTGACTATACCAGGCCCTGAGCCTAAACACTCAAGATGAGGGCTACCAGGTTGAGGAGAAGCACTTGCTGAGGAGGCTTGTGGAGCAATTCGTAGCTGGACCTCATATGGAGACATGCAACAAGATGTTGGGGTATAATGTAAACACTCCTCAAGGTCAGGAGGTGGAGGCACATTGAGGTACTGCTTCGACATATGATGGCCGGATGGCAGTTTGTTGGTGGTGATGATGATAACCTCCTTACCCTTCGCTTTACAAGCATCCAGGAGGACCCTGAGGACCTCCCTGTTGCCTGAATTGACAGCATAAACCAATGCTGAAAAACCTGCATGATCCTCCAGAGTTGGAGCCGCTCCACTGCTCAACAGGAGTGACAGAATTTCAGCTCCAGCTTGTTCAAGGCATGCATGCATCAGAGCTGTTTTCCCCGTCTTGTCTTGGATGTTTGGATCAGCACCATTTTCCAGAAGATACCTATTAAGAGCAAAGATAACATTTATTACACCAGGAAACTCCTGAAGTGGAAGCTAGTAATTATAAATAAAAACACATGCTTTCATGAATCATACATGTATTTCAACTCGTTCTCATCCCAGGGCATGATAAATGGATGCTTTGCCAACACACCTTTTAACTCCCTGGGTACCTTTTAGTGTTGTTTTTGTACATGTAGGACTCAGCGATCAAGTTAGCAAGAATAACGATCATTGGTTGGGTTCAAATAACTATTTATTAACTATTGTTACTTGTGACTTAAATTACATAAGTTAAGTAATGCTACTTACATAAGTTATGTAACATCACAATTCACGTTAACTTTTTGTTTCACCCATCCACCCCAACCACCTCCTTTCTTTGACTTTTCGGTTATCTATAGTAGTACTTTTAGCATTGAACAATGGCTTTAAAAGGCTTCTTTCATTAATTTAAAAGGCTTGTATTCATCTATGACGCAATGCCATGTGCGTTGGTACCAGCTGCTGAAGCATGTGACAAAGCGTTGCTATTTGATGCTCTGGGAATGAGAACGGGCTGTGTATTCTGATAGAACATACCGAATCATCTTAAGTTTGGGTACACTCTGTGAATCTGTATGGTGTGTCTTGCAAGCCACCATAAGTGGTGTCTCGCCGTGTTCATTACTCTCATTTATGTAGGCCCCTCCCTCCAAGAGCAGTCGAGTCAGACGCAGACGACTCAAATAGACAGCCTTCAGCAGAGAATTGCCATCTGTTCGAACCTCTGTTGACTCAGCCATTGTAAGGATCTTAGCTGCCTCTAATCAACCTTCAGTGTTTTTGATGAAGGATCATCACTTGTTTTTCCAGAGGTGCACACAGCCCAGTGCCTGCAATAGAGGATACTAAATGTCAGAAGTAGTGGAGATAAACTGTGGACACCATTCGTTCGATGCACATCTTTCTGATTCTGATTCCACTGCACTAAACCCAGTCCCAATCCCCAGTCTTCTCTGGATGTAGTTATATACTATGTCTACACTCCAAGATTCTCATACTTGCTTTTTGATGTTTTTGTATTTTGTATTATAGAATTTCATGTTATACGTCTATTTTTTTATTTTTATAATAGGATGAAACAGTTGATAACAACAACGTTGATATTTTCTTCTTTATTTCTTACACTTGAGTGTTGGAGTCACCGGTTCGATTCCAACTGTAGTGCAATTTAGTGGTGCAATTCTATCAGACAGTGCTATGTGTAAAAGACTGACTCTTGAGGGAAAAAAAGATAACAGCTGTTTTGCAGGAATTATTCTGTTTCAGAAGACCAGATGTGTTTTGTTGCTATGTTGCATTTATGCTTGTAAACTGCAGATTGGTTGCACAGTGTTGATATGTACGTCATAGTACAAGTGAAATATTTTCCAGTAATGTGGTATTTTCCAAAATCATTTCATCATTTCAAGTAATGAGCTATTTTCGTCCTAGCAGGGCAGTATGACTGAGTTCTACATTGCCCTGTTTTATTTTCTCATGAAGAAAAGAAGGACAAAAATGATTGCGCCACTTCTTACAATCTGCTCTCCCTCATCATCTCTGTTTTCTCATTCAGGAGAGAATCCACCAGCAGTCTGTTTTTTGATGGAATTGGAGCTAACAGAGAGAAGGACGAGCAGCTGACCTGTCCTGAATGGATGTATGGTATCCATAGTAACGATTACCAACGATTGCCAAAGTAGATCATGAAATAGATCTAAAAATTTAGTTCATAGCACACTGAGACATTACTGCGAACCGATAGCAGCCTGGGAGGAGAATTGCATTTTCAAAAATCTGAAAATCAATGAAATGCTTTTGCTTCTGTTCCTTCTTCCTTCCAGTTTAAGACATTAGAACATGTCCTTCATCCTCTCCTGCTGCTTGTATTCACTTCTGCAACTTATTGTGTGTATGGCCTTGTGTTTCTCTCATCCAAATCTGTGAGGCTGCGACCGATAAGTTATTTTATCTGTGTGTCAGTAGGGTGTGTAAAGCATGTGCGTAAATAGGGCAAAACAGCTGTTGTTTGTTATTATAAAGATAGCAATTATAAAGACAAAGATATGGGTGAAAGAATGGATTAGCACATGCAATCTGTGCTACAGAGAGAGCTGGAGGGGAGTAAAAAGTGTTTTGCAGTGAAAAAGTAGCTGCCTGCTCTGCCAGCTGCATGCTCTCATTGGCTGGATGTGGATGTCGAGTCGGTTGACTCCACCAGATATTTGGCATGCTAGATATCTGGCAGACGTCGGCGATGTGTCAGAAATGTGTCGGTGAGCCGTTTTGATGCGTCGTTGTGTAGTTCACACATAAAGACTGGTGACCGCAGATCAACCGCTGATTTACTCCCGATCACAACCTGACAAATTGGGCTAAAAATCGTGAAGTGTGAACTAGGCTTTAGCTATGTTGCTATAGGCCTAGACTGTGGTTTGAGGTTGCGAGTCAGTCTGCTGCCACCATGGTCCTGCTCAATACTGCTTTTACTGTTTTTCGTATTTATGTGTGGTTTTTATGTGAGTTTATTGGCTTCCCCCCTAGTTATAAATAAAATTTAATTGAATTGAAAGATCAGACAAAACAGTATCAGCCCGACGGTGTCCCAACAACATACATGGGGCATCTGGAACAAAAATGATTATCCTGTATGGTGTATAACTGATGCAGCATCTGGGCAAGTCACAAAGTCCAAACAACATACCTAGCAAAGCTACACACTTTGGCAACTTCTACATCATCATCAGTGATATTGACCAAAACGAACACAGAGCTTGCTTCAACTGTAACCATAAAGAAGAGAAAGAGTAATGATGTTTTTATTTCATGTTATTGAACCTGTGCTATCTGCCTTTACTGTTCGGGTCATGAGCATTTTACATATGATACACAAGTGTTGTGTCAACCTCTGCACAAAAGTCTGTTGCTCAAAAAGACAGAGCACACCTTCACCACCTAGTGGCCATGATTCCAGCTTCACTTTCATTCACAATACCCTGATTACATATAGAAACATCCGTTGTCTGTGCTGCCATGCAAGTCCTCTAATATTGCAAAGGATGACTTACGCTAAGCTATGGTCAGAAGAAGATTAATCAAACATCAAGTCCTGCTATTTTGCTGATGAGAGCAGAGTTTCTGAGCCATAAAGTCAACACAGTAACCTAACAGAGAGGCTAAAAGTTTAGAGGAACGAACTGCGCAGAGTTATCATGAGCGAATCCTTTCACCTTACACATAGTCATTTGATTCAGTGTTAAATAAAAATATTTATGGTGCTTAAAGAATCAATGATAAAAGTACAAATTATGCATAAAGGCTTGTTTTATAGCATATGTGTAGATAGTATATTATTGGGTTATTAAACTATATTATACAGTAGCATGTAAGCAAAATTTTACTGTTTTAACCTATAGCTGATTTAATCTATAACATTGCATCATACATCAGAAGAATACTGAAATGTAGTGGAGTGAATATCAAGTACCAAAAATTTTTAACTTTAGGTAGGAAAAAAATTGGAACCAAACATTTTTTGAGGTTGACCTATACCGGCAACTAAAAATATCCCAGCCTCTGCTGAACAGATTCTGACCATTCTTCTTTTAAGCTGTCTCTTCTGAATTAACTAACTTTATGAATGCACAATACTAAATCGCTGGTATACTTTCATCATTTGTGCTGCGATACTGTAACAGTAATGGTTAATTTGTAATGGTTCATTTGGGAGGACCATAGTGTGTGTGTAAAGAGCAGGAGGTTTTAAACTGTGTTAGCAGCCTTTTCTGCAGGGTGACATTCAAACCCCCATCTGCGCTTCTTTGAGGGGTCAGGCCTGGCCTTCAACCAGCACCAACACAGACAGAATAGCTAATGAGAGAGGCCGAGGAAATGTCATTCCTTCACATTTTATCACTCCACGTATGAAGAACAGATATTCATTCCATTCACCCAAGTAGAGATTCAGATATTCTTAATTCAGCCTGGTACTTTATATGTGTATGTGTTAGGAGATACGTATAGATATAGTAAAGTGGAAGGCTATATAGAATGCCTGTAAGAAACCCATTTAGCTACATTTAGCACTTGAAAATGTAGTCAATGACTGAAAATGTCAGTCAAATGACTGACATTTTCAAGTGCTAAATGTAGCTAAATACAATTTTTTCACATTCACACAAAAACAGAATTAAACATCCACACTGATAACTCGTTTCATGACATACAAACTGTAAATGTACTAGAATGAAAATATACTGTAGCATAGAACACATATTAGTTCTAGATGAATTGCATCATCCCCACTTGACTGTGTTGATGTGTCTGCTTTCTTTATATTCTTTATATTAATATTGCTACAGTTGTTTATAAATAACATCTCTTGCCTTAACAACTTAGGGACTATTAGGGAAAATCTAGATGGTACATACAATGCAGTAACAAACTGTTACTAATAAAAGCCATTTTTACATTATAAGTTATTGGTGGTAAGAGCACAAACTTACCTGGATGTGTCTCATATGTCTCACTGTCGGTGTACAGGCTGAGGAGAAACCAGAGGGGCAAGCAGACATCAGTGCAGGGGAGTGACTGATGACAGGAGAGAGTGAAGACTAATATATGTCAGATATGGCAGCTGAAAAGCAGGACACACACAGCCAATGACAGCACGTCCTATTGTGAGCAGCCACTGGTCTTTGGTAAAGCATTTGCGCAGGAAACACTCATTTCTTTTCACTTTCAGGTATTCAGACTGTTGACGTGTGGAATGACAAAAGTGCTGCCAACGTCACCGGAAAGATCAAGGCTGCAGACAGATTTACTGTGTTGAAGACTGCACAACAGAGAGCTTCACTCACTTCATGGAGGTATTACCAGATTCAGAAGTTAATGACGGAGAAAGGCTGAGAAAATAAGTCACTTGAATGTATGGTTGATTGAGAAGGACCAGTGCAGTGCCCATTCAAAATGGGCCTGTTCAGACCGGGCCGGTCTGCAGCTGTCCGTGTGCGCGTCCTCATACATCTTTAGGCATACAGGCATACATCTTTATGTCTGCCTGTCCTATGATTTTCTCCTTCCATTTTAGTTAGATGTAGATTTTCTACCACATTGGTAGATATCATCAATCATTCAATTAAATTCAATTAAATGTTATTTATATAGCGCCAAACAGTTATCCCATAATGCTTTTCATAAAAGAGCAGGTCTAGACCATACTGGTGATGTTATTTACAAAAAGACAACAATTCCCACCAAGAGCAAGCACTAGGCAACAGAGGCAAGGAAAAACTTCCTTTTAAGAAAGTTTTACTGACAGAACCACTTTTGCGCATGTTCAGAACGGATCCGGCAGGCAGTACAGATTGGGCGCTGAAAGTCCCCCCTAAATCCTAAGCCATGAACCCTCACAGAAGTATTTGACGTCATATGGTATTTGATTGAGTGCAAGTGGCTGCAAGGGCTCAAAATGCTATAAATAGGAATGGGACAGCACTTATACATTACCACGTGGCGTTACCTTGGCGACGCTGAAACATGTTGCATACCATTGTGATTTTGGGCTGTTTTTTACTTTCTTTGCTGCCAAGGAACTGACTGCCTGATTTATACGTCTTGCAGGCTCTGGCCCTACAGAGTGGATGAGAGGTGATTGTCGTTAATTATCTATATTTGTCAATAATTATCACGCCATCATAGGTCAAACTACACATAGTTCTGGCTATATGAGCCATCAGTGAGTTTTGTGTTTGCTTACATGTATGCTCTTTTTTTTTTAACGATTTTAATGTCAGGGTTGGTTGCTCCTTCTATGCTTGTTTTTTTCCTGTTCCTCTTCTTTCTTTTCTTATAGCGTGGTTTGCTTGCTTCTGAGTTTCACATCATGACTTCACAGTCTGTGAGCAATTCCCTCAGGCAAAGTCTGCAAAAATGTGGACAGGTAAACAGTGCACAAAGGTAGGGGCATAGCACAAAATTCTGGGCCCTAAGCAGTCTCTGTGGGCCCCCTTCCTCTCTTGGTCCCTCTCACACGCATCTTTTTAAAACTGTTTACAAATAATTAAGATAACAACTGTGGTGTTGATTAGGGTAGTCACTAATGAACCATTCATGCCACAATTAAACAAGTAATAATAATCTGTAATTTGTGCTGAAGTCTCCACAAATAGCCTCAGAGGCCTGACTGACGTCTCGAGAAGACATTCTCAGCGTTCACAGCCTGTTTTTTAAACAATTTAATTATGGAGGACCTCATAAAATGTTCTTCACTTATGGCTTCACAGTCTATGTTCTGCAGCCATAGATTGTACATTCACTGACACTGAAAGTATGTATGTGCTGTATATGTTGAATAAATGTTGTATTGAGAAACTTGTATGTATTCTCTTCACTTGCATGTGGGAGAGTTGTATGTTATACACACTGGAATGTGTATGGAGAAGAAAGATTCACACAGCAGCCTATATAGCACATTGGTAAATCATTCTTTTGGCCAGATGGCCTACATTAGGGCATTTCTGATGTTAGTTTGTTGTCAGAGCTGCTAAGAAGCTGACAGCAGTGTTAGAACCAGGTTAGAACAGAAGGGCATGCAGGTTTAACTCTGGGCTGAGGATGAATGATGGATGGATTCAGAAACCAAAAATCGGAAAACGGCTCTTTTTTCCCATTTCTTCATTTTTGGTTTGAAACAACAAACGAAAAAAAGGTGGTTTTCCTGTTTGTTCGTTTTGTGGTTCAAACAAAAAAACAAACTATCAGAACGTACACGGACTGGGAAGACCTCAAAACTGGAGTAATGTGATCCACTTTTTTGGTCTTAGTGAGGGCTCGTGCAGCAGCGTTCTAAATCAGCTGTAGCTGTCTGATGGATTTTTTAGGGAGCCCTATAAAGACACCGTTACAATAGTTGAGTCGACTAAAGATAAATGCATGGACAAGTTTTTCCAGGTCCTGCTGTGACATAAGTCCTTCTAATCCTCTAACAGTGCCTTTTTGTTTATGTGTACATACAGAGGAAGAATGTGAGAACAGCACACATTTCATCGTTACTGTGTGTTAGAGCATGGGAGAACAGTGGATACTTTTAATACAGCCCACACCCCTAATACTGTGTAACTATAACAAGTAGATAACAGAAGAAAAAGATGTTCTTTCTTTACAACTGTCTAAATAGCTTATTCATATTGTGTAATGAATGAAAATAAATAGGCCTACTAGGATCCTCTCTACTTTGACATTTAAGATTAGCTTGTTTGATCCACCTTCATACACATGTGACATTACTGTACAACTTGAGAAAGGTGAGTTGTTTTCTGCTCCAGCCTGCCTAAAAGAAAAGCGTTTTTGGGATTAAATGGACTTTATTAGCTGCTGCAGTGCAGGATGAACTCAGAACAGACCCATTTCTCACCTTATTATTCTAAATCATGCAATGAAGAAGAAGAAATGCATAATAAATCCTGGGACAAAATCTGTCCACAAATACTGTACAGCATGTAGTCTAATGAACAAGACTTG
>NW_025744295.1:0-16913 GCF_021292245.1 Micropterus dolomieu
TGGAACCAGGTTCCAGTTTGGGTTCAGGAGGCAGACACCATCTCCACATTTAAGAGTAGGCTTAAGACTTTCCTCTTTGATAAAGCTTATAGTTAGGGCTGGCTCAGGTTAGTCCTGAACCATCCCTTAGTTATGCTGCTTTAGGCCTAGACTGCCGGGGGATTTCCTATGATGCACTGAGCTCCTCTCTCCTCTACTTTCTCTCCCTCCGTATGCAACCTCATCCCATTATTGCATGTTACTAACACAACTTCTCCCCTTTCTGGTAGTCTTGTGCTTTCTCGTCCCTCTCCTCTCTCCTCCTATCACTTCCTGCAGGTGTTTCTGGCTCTGGAGCTGTGGAGTCTGGATCTGTGGTTGCGGGTCACCTGCTGCCCCCGTGTTCCTGCTCGACACCCTCTGCTACAACAATTATTGTTACTAGTCCTATTGTTATTATAATCATTAACATTACAATTACTATCATTAACACTACTATACATTTCTATACCATTTTTCATTTAGTCATTTAGTCTATAGCAACATCGCCTTTACTGTCTGTACCTCTGTATGTATATTATATATGTATATTATGCAGGCTGCCTCCCTCCCCTCTCTCTCCTTCCATCCCTCTCTTTTTCTCTTTGTTCCTCTCCTGCCCTCTCTCTCACTCTCTTTCTCTCTCTCCCTCTCTCTCCTTCACCCCAACCGGTCGAGGCAGATGGCCGCCCACCCTGAGCCATGGTTCTGCTCGAGGTTTCTGCCTCTTAAAAAGAAGTTTTTCCTCTGTCGCCTAGTGCTTGCTCTTGGTGGGAATTGTTGGGCTTCTGTAAATAGCATCATAGAGTACGGTCTAGACCTGCTCTTTTATGAAAAGCGCTGTGAGATAACTGTTGTTGTGATTTGGAGCTATATAAATAAAATTGAGTTTTAGGGTGGTGCAGTGGTTAGCACTGTCGCCTCACAGTGGGAAGGTTGTGGGTTCAAACCCTTTTCTGTGTGGAGTTTGTGGGTTCTCTCCGGGTGCTCCGGCTTCCTCCCACCATCCAAAGACATGCAGTCTAGGTTGATAGGTTACCCTAAAATAGTCCTTAGGTGTGAGCGTGAGTGGTTGTTCGTCTATGTGTGGCACACATGTATGTCTGGGGTGAACCAACTTATGTTTAATTGGATGTCCCTCAGCTTGTAGTGCTGGGCCGATCCTCTCAGAAATGTTATTAGCATTGGTAAGAATCAATACCCTTTGCAGCCTGCTGTTGAAATGCAGACTTATTTGCTCAGCATGTATGCAGAAGCACCCATCAGAAGCACTTAATCGTTACTGTGGTAGCCCTTAAGCAGACAACTACCCTATAGCGGTGCTACAGCAGGCACTACATCCTACTTTATTTACAAATGATATCAGTGAAAAGAGTACACTAAACTGTTTAGTAAACAGTTTAGCTCAGTTTGGAGTCATTGTTTTTATTTTCATTCTTTTCTCATCTGAAGTTTAAAGTAAAAGTACATTTCTAAACAATTCTTTAGAGTATGATTTATATGTACTATGATGCATAGTATGTTGCTGCCATAGTTGAAAAATACACCTACGGTACGGTACCATAGTTTGGCTATGGCTACAAACCTACAGTGTGTCACCCATCACAAATGATGTAAAGAACATACAGTTAAGACGGATGTAACACATTTAATGTTATTGGCTGTGAAAAGTTTCCAAAGCAGCGTTTTGCACACAAAATCATACTGGATTCTGGATGGACTAAATGTTGCCCTTTTACATATATTTGAACCAGACAATAGATGGGGACATAATCTGTCATCAGACCAGTCATTCACATTCTAAAATGGTGCTGCTGTTCTGTTCAGTTTCAGTGCTGACACAAGAAAACAGGGGATTTGGACCCTGGCGCAGACACCAGACAGAGCAGAACGTAGAAGTGAGGAGAAACAGGCTGTCCAACATTAAATCCAGACTTGTGTAGGCAAGAATCCATAAATCCAAACACGTATAACTCCAAAAGCACAGGGAAACGCAAGGGGTTGGAGATAATAAGACACAGGTGGAGCACATTAGGGCAGGTGCAAACAATCAAGACAATAACACCAGGGGCAGAACAACTTCAATTAAAGATGACCTGTTGCACAGCTGCATCATCTGTCCAGTGTTTGAGCTGTGATGTCTGTCAGAGCAGCAGACCAGCTTTGGGCACTAAAGGCTACAGATAATTTCTTCACAATCCAGAAACATGTCTGTCAACATTATCACATGTAGAAACATCTCAAAGTTCCAGTAAACATTATAGCATTAAACTTTCAGCTTCTATAATCCATGTTTAGACGCTCTGATGGAGCTCAGCATTGATCAGGAGGAGGGCTGCATTACTTCAAACAGTTTCACCGTATGAGCCGGAACTGTGTGTGAGAGCTTTTGGATGTGTTGAAGAACACAGACCACGAATTAACAGTACTGTGTGGCTCGTGCGTAAATGTGCACAGCATCTCTGGAGAGGCGCTTCACCCAGCCGCTTTTCATTGTTCATTTTTAGGATCCTGCTGCCCATCCACACATCATATTCAGCAAAATCAGTGATATCAAAGTGAAATGACATTAAGCAGTGTAGTTAGAAGAACTTTATCAGGCGCTACACAAATGGCGAAGGGCAGAAAGTTTGATCGCGCATGTAATCATTTTAAATAACTAATTATGAATACAACAGGAACACTGCAGAGTCCTGCTCCGGTCATGGGTTGGTATCATTCCCACACTGCCAAGGATACAGTTGACTTTAACTGCTAGATATTCATATGCAGGTAGAACGTTCCAACCTTCAATAGAGAGCAGCGCAAAACCCCTTCCATAAACTTTGCAATGAGAAGCATCACTGACTACCTCCCACACAGCGAGGGAGACAGCTCTTTAAAATGCTTGAAAGTGCCTGGTAAATGGAGACAGCATTGACTGGCTGGACTGCAGTACAACAGAATGCTTCTGGTGTGCCCATAATTTCGATACGTAAATTAATAATGTAAATGTTTTAATGAAACTGCATTGGGAGAGGGGGTTAGGAGTTGTTAGGGAGAGATTTATTAATGCCATAAAGCAGAGGCAGAATGGACAAAGTAAAGTTTTCCCATGATTTGTGTGAAACTATACGATATTAACATGTAAAAACATGTTTTTAAACTCCGCCCCACCACCCACACTAAACTTACGATAAATTAATAACTGCCTTTTAGCTTTGGTCAACACAAAATTAATGGCCTCTGGTATGACGGACCGCTCTGCCCAGGTTTATTACTGCATACCAAGCACTATATCCTGATATAAAATTCTGTGCCATTGAAGAGAAATTCTAGAGAGATTCTTCTATTGGAAACACATTACACCTGCACTGACTTGTATATATTTAGGACGATTCCATGACTCATTAAATGCTTTAGTTATGTGATTACCGGTGACGTTTAAAACTCACATAACTGTACATTCAGCCACATTTGACCCGTTCCCTCCTGAATTGTAACAGCACTGGGTAATTGGATGGACCACTGTCAGAAACAAAGATTCAGTTAGTACCCTGCAGCTGAACCTGCTGAGCAGACCTACGCAAATGCTGCATTTAAACCTGCAGTTATTAAGTGATGTGTTGGCATCATCTAAGCATGTAGCTCCAGATAGCAGGTCCATTTTGCTTCTCCGCTCATTATTCTGTGCTTTTCCTTTGTAAATTGCATTTGGATGCATGTATAGCTTCTGACGCCAAACTTAAAAGCTAAGTAAACGCACAGATGTTGACAGTTACTTGCTCCTTTGGTAAATAACAGGAAATACTGTAGATCTGTCTCTCGTTCAGAATAAATATAGTACAAAATGTGCAGTTGAAATTTTGTTTATGCAAAATACACTGAAGAAAGTATGTAAAAATTAATTTGAGTATAAGACGTTAATGTTTAACACTCACGCCCTCCCATCTGATTTAATAAAAGAAACTCTATGTCAGCATCTTTTGTACAAGCCACCACATGCTTGTATTTGCAGTATTAACCTAAGACATAACTTGCAAAATGCAAAGACATCAACTTTTCAACTCTGGCATGGACTGTAGAAAACCTGCTGGTTTATGTAGCTTGCCTAATTTCCTCAGGCAATGCCTCGTGCAGTCTGATTTCCTTGCAGCGAAAGCCTGATTATCTTTGGTTCTGTGCATACAATGCTGGATGCTCAGGAGGACACAGCCTGAGGATATGTGGGAAAGAAAACTGTTTTTTCTGGAGGACCTGCTGCTGGTAATAAAACATTCCATTGACGGTTATTGAAATACATCAGATATCTGCTTCCACCTCTTAAGATAAGTACATCTCTGCATACACTTTACTTACATTCGGCTGCAGTGGGTCAGTGTGTACAGAAGTTACCTAATCCTAACCCCAAATCAAATGTCACACATTATTATCAGAACCCAAACAACAGACCTAAAACTAGAACAAAGTGGAGCAGGCATCTGTCTGATGTAAAGTCAAAGATGGTGCCAATCATCATTCCTATCAATTCAATCAGAAATTGACTCCTGATTAAATCATTAAATCAACCCCACAGTCTTCTTGGGAATTCTTCACATTTACAAATATTGTTATTATTGTAGATAAATTCTAATTTGTGCTCAGTTTCCCAGTAGTTTTCTGTTCCCAGTAGTCAAAAAACCCTGCTGGTTATTAGAAGCACACTTCCAAGTGAAGTGATTCCACTGAAAGACTTTCACTGAACAGGAATCTGCATGTATCAGCTCCTAACCTGTGCCTGACACTGCCCTCCAAGTCCTCTACGAATAAAATATCATAATTTATTGAGTGACACAATAAATTATGATATTTTATTCGTTAGCATATATCTAATTATTAATACATTAAAAGCCAATAAACACATTCCGAGGAAATGAAAAGGGTAGGAGTGATAAAAAAAAAGAGTGAATATTGAACTTTAGCTGAACTTTTTTTTTTTAAATAATCGCAAATCGAATCGTAATCGCAATATCTGACAGAAAAATCCCAATTACATTTTTTCCCCAAATTGTTCAGCCCTAATATATGTATGGCTGTACACTATGCTCCAGGATGGGTCTTAATCAAAAAGGAACTTATAGAACCCTTCCCCATTCAGGCTTTTGGATCACAAAAGTGGAAAAAATTCCATTTAGGAATCCAGTGTTGGCATATGCGAGAGAGAAACCTGGAGGTTCCTCACATCAGGTCACAGGGTCAAGGCCTTCCTTTACAAAAAATCATCAATTTGGCATAGCAAACTGAAAATAGGCAAGAAAACTTTCTACTGGAAGACATGGTTGGAGGCGGAAATTATTTTTATTGACGATATGTTTCACAATTATACGTTCATGTCATTTACATAGAACAGATAATGGCTATATAAGGGATGCCAAAGAAAGAGTTTTGGAAATATACAATGTCTACACAAAGAAAATTATACCTAACATCTCGTACTGTGATACAGGAAAAATTTCAGGGCAGCACAGCTACATTTTATGGTCTTGAGACAGGCTCATTCACCAAGGCTCAGTGGCCTCTAGAGAGCATGAGAGGAGGACTAAGGGTTTGAGATAGCAGATGAGACGTGGAAGGAAATTGTGGGGTCATGGTGCAAGACATCTAGAAAGGTTCAGACTCGATTAATCACTTATAGGGTTAACCATAGGGGTTACTAGACTCCCAGTAAGATGGCGAGACAAACTATTGGATTCAGATCAATTCTGTAGATGTGAAAGAAGCAGGGGTACATTTACGCATACGATATATGATTGTCAAAGACAACAAACTTATGGGAAAATAGTGTAACATTTCTCAGCAAAGTACTACGAACAGGCTTGATACAGAACCATGCTCTTTGCATATTAGGCATAATACCGGCAGAGGTGGACCTGTTCGCTCAACAGAAGCCATGGTGTGGACCGGCCCTTACCACAGGTTGTAGAATTGTACATGAATACAGTATTGGATGATTACTGAGAGAGAATGTTACAAACGGCCCTGCGATGGGCTGGCGACCGGTCCAGGGTGTACCCCTGCCTTTCGCCCGATCAGCAGGGATTGGCTCCAGCCCCCCGTGATCATGTACGCAGGATAAGCGGTTGACGATGGATGGATGAATGGAATGTTACAAGCTGATTGGAATTGATGTAAATGCAAATGTAAAATGTAAATGCTCTGTACTTGTATAGCGCCTTTCTAGTCTTTTCGACCACTCAAAGCGCTTTTACACTACATCTGCATTCACCAGTCATACACATTCATACACTGAGCCTAAGTGCTCAAACGGAAACTAACATTCACACACATTCATACACTGGCGGAACAGCCGCCAGAGGCAAATCGGGGTTCAGTATCTTGTCCAAGGACACTTCGACACGCAACCAGGGGGAGCCAGGGATTGAACCGCCGACCTTCCGATTAACGGCCAACCCGCTCCACCTCCTGAGCCACAGCCGCCCATTACATTGATTGGAATACATTGATATATAGATAATTATTAAGATGAGTGAGAGAAGACTGGCTTGGTATAATTCATCCTTGATAATGTTGGTGTTGTTTTTGCATATAGGTGCCATTATTGTAAGAAAGACATGTGGTGACTGCCCATGTGAATAGGAACCTGAATCTCACTGGGACCTACCAACATCTTTAGAAACAGATCGATAATGATGTTAATGGTAGAATACTTCATTTGTGCTGGTGGTGTGATGATATGGGAGAGTTATTATGGTGATAACTTAGTCCAGTGCTTACCGTGTGTATCTTTTTTGTCTGCTTTCTTGTTGTTGTTTAGTTTCTTCAGTGGTCGTTATCTGTCTGGTTTTTGGTTTCTTTTCTCCGCTTCCATAAAACTAAAAAAAAAATGTCAACAATAAAAAAGACCTGAGACTACTTTTCCCTAAATTCATACTCCAAAAAAAATAGGGAGCAACATACCACATATCAGGTCATCAGATCAACTTCTGCTAGTTAGCACAGTTAGCCGTGCAGCTAAGTCCAGGGTGGGCACCAGAACTGGAGCAGCCTCCCAGTGATCACGGCGGGTCAGGAAATCAGCACAGCCTCTGAGACTACTGGAGGCTAGTTTAACTACAGGGAATACATTACAGAGGTGACTTACCGGTTCCAACCAGGACTCTGACTCCGAGGATGACAAAGACGGGGGTGGTGATGGTGTATAGATAAGATGCTTGCCTTTGGTGTGGGAGACCTGGGTTTGATTCCCACTGTAAGACATCCACTGTTGTGTCCCTGAGCAAGACACTTAAACCCTAGTTGCTCCAGAGGCATGCAACCTCTGACATGTATAGCAATTTTAAGTCTACTGAATAAATGTAAAGATTCGGCAGGGACAGGAGAAGCGGGAGGAAGGTTGGGCATCAGAGAGGCTGCATTTTATTTTGCTTTTACATAATTGTGCCGCGAAACAATACAATCAAAAACTTGTTGGATCTGAAGCACCTTTTAAGCAGGTAATTCATCTGTGTCCCTATTTGGAATAGATTCTTTAAAGTCAGCATTTCAAGTGAGAATATGTCCTAGCATGGCCTTTCACACTACAGTCTGTCCTAACAATTAACACTGGTAAATTGTTAAATAGAGCAGTCATTGGTCAACGTTGTGGTCAAAGTTGTGAAATATCACAACCACATCATATTGAACAGGTATTTGCCTTTGGGTGGTCACCAATCACTGAAACAGAAAACAAAAGATATTTGACTTCACAATGTGACAAGGCTGAATGGTCTCATTTGTTGAAGAGGCACAGTTTAAGCTTTCCAAAAGACTCTCTGTTATGGTCCATGTCCTTTAGAGAATCCAGCACAACTAGAAATGAGTTCTGAAGTTAGATTTGGGATCAATGGGATACACTCAAGGAATGTGTAGAGATAAGACATGCACATAAGAACGATCACCAAAAAAAGAAAAGACATGGAAAAACTGGAAAGAAAGACAACAATAATCCAAAAGTGGTCAAAGTTACAGTTCACATGTAGGCTGTTCTTTTATTTATGATGTGTTTGCTCCATACAATCAAAGACATGACCATGTGGCATTTGAGTAACACACAGATAAGGAAACATACAGTGCAGTGAAGTAACCACTACAGTATTTTAGGAAAAATGCACACATAATAGCACTGCGCTGTCGAGATATACACTACAGTGACAACAACACATCAAAAATGGGAGTGCTGAGTGCAAAGTTACACCTGGCTACACACCATTAGAGTTAATGTAACCACACAGAGAGATAACAGAACTTTAGATGAGTCTGCTAGCCAGGGATTTCGCAAATGCAAAAGAAAAGATAAAGGCTTTATTGTTAAAGACGTATACACAAGACAACACAGGAAAATAAGGGCTTTCAACAGGGCATACAGTGAGAAACAAAAGCTAAGTGCAAGACAATAAGGCATACAAGGTTGTTATTAACAAATGTTTAATGCAACATTTATTGTCTCTGTTAGAACCTAAAAAATAAGACATGTCCAGTGTTTTGTTACCCCCAAAATGTGTTTTAATAAAATGATTTAACCAAATACAAACCTGGTCATCTACCAAATTATGTATAGAAAAATTTATGCTGACTGTCAACACTTTCCGTGAGTTAACGGACCTTCGTCTGTCCTGCTGTGTTTGAAACCCTGGACAAGCTGAGGGAGAGCAAGCATGAGGACTGAACTCAAAAAGAATTTTAAGGGCAGCATGATTGCAAATTTTGCAATCATGTCGCCCGAGATTGTATTGTATTGTTTTTGTCATGACAATTCATCCTAGGGAAAGCAAATGTGAGGTGAAGACGTGACGGTTGAAATGTTTCACCTTGAGGGAGATAGCTGAACTTTTCCGAAGGCTTTACGGCTCCACTTCATGAATGGAAAATGAGACTGGAGGACTACAACAGAATGGAGTCTCTCGCAAGTTTCCACACAAACACAGGCACACTTCACATACATATGGCTGAAATGTACACATGTGCTGCCTATGATGGATAGCGTAAAATGCTAGCTAGCTACAGCTCATGCATATACTGCTGTACATTTCATATTTGGCGTGAATAAACAGCTGCTGTGCGGTAAGGGGAAAAGTCTGCAATTCAAAGAATAGTCTGTTAAGATGTGTCAGAAAGTTTCTTAACTGCAAACTCTACTCTCCTCTTTTGACATGATGATCCTCTCACTAACTCATCCCCGACACCTTTGTCTCCCTCCCTCATCTGTTTAATTTGATTGTTCCTTTTTCTTCCCTGTGCTGTTGGTCCTGCATCTCTTTCCCTTTCATCCGTCTGTTTAGCTCTCATTCTTTCCACTGCTCCTTTTTTACCACAGTGCTCCTCTCTTTCGCTTTCTATCCATTAACCTCTGACCAGTCCTATCTCCCAACACCAGCGGGATCCTCTGTGATCTACTGCACTGATTTGCACAGTTATGTGTGCATGTGTTCGCGTGTGTGTGTGAACTCCTACCTGTTGGGCAGTGATGCGAGCACAGCCAGTAACAACAAGGAGACACCGGAGAGCTTTACCTCCATTACACTCTGTCACCATGAGTCTTCGCAGAGAGAGAAAGAGAGAGGGAATAGAGATAGCAAGTAAATACTTGAGAGCAGAAAAACCTTTGTTCAGCTTTTGTAAGGAACACCATAGCACTCTAGAGAGTTTACTCAAGACAGAACTAAATATTCATGAAAACAAATACCTTACTTTGTAAACTGTACCTTGAGGAGAAAAGAAAGCTCATACTTAAAATTTTAAGAGAAACAGCAGCAGTTAAAACTCTACAAAATACAAGATATTAGTAGACTGAAGTAGGAGTGGGTTTGATAATGTTTTTTGTGTTGTTTACGTAAGTCACATGATGTTAAAAATGTGGTTAATGTTGTAAAATTGCAGTTTGGTGAGTTTTAGTCAACAAAACTACTTGATTAGGTTTAGGCAAAGGTTGTAGTTTGGTTTCAAATAAGTTCATTGTGTAAGTCACGTGACTTAAATCACTTACATTATTCAACCTTGACTTTCTTTCACACAGGACTCGAACCTGCCCCCTTCCACCCATCCACCTCCTTACGGAGACTTTGTCAGTCTTTATGCAACGTCACATGACTTCTTCCTCTGCCAATTTTACTCATATAGCCCAATATCACAAATCAGAATTTGTGTCAAGGGGATTTACACTCTTACGCACTGTTCTTAGACCCTCAGGAAAATGATCAAACCTCTACTCCTCTACAGTTTGAGATTAACCATCCATTTTGATGTGTAACAACTTTTCTGAATATAAAAATACAATGCTGCTGGTACCTGACTTTCTGTAATAATGCTAATCTTTACCTATTTGTTTTTATAATTTATGATGAGGAGGAGCCTGATTCGACTCCCAGACCCCAGTCAGTTCGGATTTCGGGCTGTGTGCTCAGCCCCCTCCTGTTCAGCTGAGGTGGAGCAGGTGAACAGTTTAAGTTCCTGGGAATCAGCATCACAGAGAACCTGACATGGTCACACCTGTATTTCTTGAGGAAGCCCAAGAAGGCCAAATTCCCACGTCAAGTTCTTGTCCGCATTTACAGAGGAGCAGTAGAAAGCATCCTGACTGAAAACATCACAAACTGGCATGGGATGTGCACGGCCCAGGACCGGAGGGCTCTGCAGCGGGTGATTCAAACTGCTCAGAAAATCATTGGTACCCATCTCCTGAGCATCAGTGATATCGGTGAGGTGAGGTGTCTACGCAGAGCCCAAAGGATACTAAAGGACAGTACCCACCCAGCCGCAGCCTGTTCACCCTGCTGCCTTCTGGGAAGAGATATTAGAAGTGTCAGCTGCCACACCACCAGACTGCAGAGCAGCTTTTTCCCCCAAGCTATCAGACTCGTGAACTCTAATTCATCCTCAGCACTGCTCCAGTGATCATTGGATATTGTTTATTTCTGTTTACCATTTCTATAATTGCTTCTGTATTAATGTATATTGTATGCTATGTAGCAGAAGGGAGTTACAAAGCTCAATATCTTTAAATAACCTGTAATATTGTGACAATACATGTACCTACCTACCTAACCTCACAGACGAATCTTCGCAGAGCCGTTATGAAACAAGGATGATACCATTTTGGCGATTTGGGGGTGCTCAACGTCTGATTTTACATAGAACAACCGGTTTTCTCCCAATAAGTTAACATACAGCCTATTATGATGTAAATATCAACATATAATGCTTTAAATAAAAATGTGAAAAGAAAGAAGCTTTTAATAAATGTTTTTAAAGTGTGTGAATAAATCCAAAATTGTAATCCTTAAGGAAGAGGGGCCAGTGCGCATGTGTGGGCGTAGCGAGTATGTGTCGGTATGTGGGTGGCAGAAGAGGAACACTTCTCAAGAGACAATGCCCGACCTTTGCCGGTGTTGTGCCCGGTTGTCCCAAAACAGATAAGAAAAGAAGCCACGACAAGCACACAACATTATAAAATACAGAAGCTAAGTCATGTCAAGCGACCAGAGACGTTAATAAACTTGTAAGACTGGTGGCTGTGACCAAGACTGCACCAAAAGCCCATGAGACCGAGACAAGTCCAAGATAAGACGGAAAATAACCCGAACACCAGACGCAAGTACTATAGCCCAGTTTCAACCGAATAACCAGTTCAAATCCCATGCGAGTGGATTCCACAAGTTCTTGGGGAAAACACTGACTCCATAACCAGCTCTTAAGGTGCTTCAATCTGCTTTGGTCATGACCACTGAGAATGAGTAAAATGAGAATTTCCTGCACAAAATCAATGCACAAAATATAGTTACATCACAAGACTGCTTTTCACACAATGCTTATCTGCACCATGTAGTCACAGAACCTATTATCAGCCGCTAGAAGTAAAGAACCACACCGCCATCATGAAAACTTAGCAGGACATTAAAAGCATTTCAGGTCCACCACCGCACTCAGAGTGTATTTGCTAATTTACATTGGTGAAAAACAATCAGGTGAGTGGTGAGGGTGATTGTACTTGTGTGTGGGTGTGTGTTTGTCGTCTAGATCCTCTGGCGCCACAGCACTCTAGGGAGTAAGAGAGAAAGAGAGAGATGGAGGGGGCAGTACCAGGCAATCAGGAGGAAAAGATAAATAAATAGCTTTTACTCTGGTCATAGAGACAGACACGATGTGAGACCGGGAGAGGAATATGGAGACAGCGAACGGAAGAGGGACAGAGTGATGGAGAGAAAGAAAGAAATGGTAAATAGCTCTTATTCCGTCTACCCCTGGAGACAAACAAGGAGGAAACACGGTGTATCAAGTAGCCCTGGGTAATGGAACTTCTGTTGTTTGTGACTCACTTGTTGGCCTATTTTAGTGACTTTAGTCTCTGGTCCCTGTAATAAAAGGCAGGAAATTACTTTGTAAAAGCCACCAGACAGATAAAGATGAGTATGCAGTTGGTGCTTGTATCAACAAATTGTTTATGAGACTAATGACGAATGAGTCATCCGCCCGTTGTCTTCGCTAGGAAGCACAAAATACTTTTCCAACTCTGTGCAGCCCATTAAAACGTGCCTTTTAGCAAAAAACGGTGAGTTCATGTGTATTTTGAATTACTTATAAGTTTGCTTCTTAGAGCCATCTGTTGTGTACTGTTTTTACTTTTTACAGTTCTACAATTGCATCTCTCTCTCTCCTCTCTCCACTGTAGTTAATTTAATTGTGATGCGAACTGCTTGCATCTGATTGTACTGGTTAGTACACATTCATCCAGGAAGAGGGAAGCGAACAGTAAAAGCACCTGCAGTAGCATTGACACAAGCGCAAGATTAAGAGCTTATGTAAAATAAAAGTTTTACCTGACAAAAGATCCAACGACAGAAACAATAAATAATAAAGTGCATTCAAGTGTTCAAAAGTGCACAGAATTAATTTTTGCCCTCTTCTTTGGTGAGAGTAATGGGCAATCCACATAGAAAGCATTTTTCAAAGCGTTTTTTACGTCTCTCACTATCCTGTCTATCAAATTTAGTGTGACATGCACAATCATTTTTACACTCCCAAGTTTTTGCCTGATGAAGGTCTAGCATCAAAACGTCGCCAGCTTTTAAACTTACTTTTGCAAGTTAGAAAGTGTGCGGGAGTGTCTTAGCAACTTTTGACACTCCCAAGTAAAAACATTTTGGTAACACTTTCTATGAAGGTCATCGCTATAATGACTTATGCGTATATTTATAACACGATATAATGTGTCCATAAGACATTATAACAATTGACGAGTAATTATCCAGAATTTACACAGAAAAAAAATGCATCAAGATGGATTGCTGCCCTCTGAATTGTAATCAAATCGAATCATGAGGTGCCAAGAGATTCTCATTCCTACTGCCTAAACAGTATTCCCATTCAATTACTTTAAAATGTCTTTTAATGGGCTACGTTTTGTGAAGTGGTTGTCTTTAATCATCCACTGCATCTGTTAGTCCCTGTCCATAGGCTCGCCATTCATCTGTGACAACATCTGAGCCTCTTCTTACATGATGTTGGTCGGCAACAGGTCTTCTCTTGAGCGATCTCTCACCACCCTGACAACGAGTTTTCTGGATGTAATTATGTTGTTTTTGTGTTAAACTGCAAAATGTTCAAAATTCATACAGATTGTTCATAAAGTGAAGAAACATAAATAAAAGTTGTTTTCCTGCGAAAAATGTGTGTCACTTTACTTAAAACAAACAATTACGTGTTATAAGGTCTTATAATTAGTTATTATTATAGTATTATTAGTAATCTGGTATTATGTCCAACTGTAATATATTATACAGGGTAGATATTTTAACACTTTACGTAAAGCAAACAAAGACATGCTATATAACTTTAAACATTACTATAAGCTATTATTCCATTTTATATCACTAATTGTAAATGGTGACTAAAGTATTTATAACGAGGCAGAGTCGGTGGTTATAATGTGTTATGGAACATGGTCGGAGATTCTTGCCACACATTGACATAAACTGGTATTACTATTAGTTATAAAACATTAAATCAAAAAGGTCATAATACGTTCTGAACTTTGCTATTACGCCAAATGCTTGTTTGTAAGTGATTATAACAACTGTTATAATGTCTTATGGACGCATTATATCGTGTTATAAATATATGCATAAGTCATTATAGCGATGACCTTCATAGAAAGTGTTACCTACATGTTTTTCTCTGGTGCATTTAATCCCCACACACAGCTGTTTAATTCACACAAATGTCCTGCTGTTCGTATGATGTGTCTGAAATGACTAGTCAAGGCCCAGAGCTTCCCGTTTCTTCCAAGGCATTCTTTCCCTGCCAAGGATTGCAAAATCAATTAATCAATAAAGAAACGGAAAGCAGTTTTCATCTTGTGTATTCCTCACAGTCTACTTGAAAACATTTTTTTCAGTAAAACACACTGTGATAAGACTTGGTACTTACAGCTGCTTCTGAGGACAGAGACTGATGAACATACGTCAGAGCCAGAGTGGACAGAACAGACTGGACAGTTCAGTAGCACCACTCATGTCTCACTTTTGAGTTCTCAGACTACAGCCACACTAGGAGCTCTGTGAGGTTGGTCTTTGGTGCTTTGAGCAAAATGTTAATTTCAGCATACAAACATTTTCACAATGACAATGTTTACTACGTTTGTGTTATCATGTTAAAGAACAACTGAAGCTGATGGGAAAGCCAGTTTTGCAGGTATTTGTTCATAAACCGAGGTTTTGGAAACATTTTAATATTCACTCGATAAAAATGAATGAAAAGTCTAATTTTATGGCAATTCAATACTTGTTGAAACACTGAAGTAGCACATATCTAAACCAAAACCATTTCAACCGACTGGTGGTAAAGGAAAGGTCAAGGGATCACCAAAGTCATTAGGATAAACTGTTTGGTACCAATATGGTCTTTGTCAAAGTTTGTGGCAATATATCCAATTGTCATGCAGTTTTTTCAGTCTGAACCAAATAGATTGACCAACCAGTTGACAAACATTGCCATCCACAGAGCTATACCACTAGAACTAAACAAAGTGTGGTTATTTGTGTTTTGCTTGTGAGTTAATGTATGCTTTGATAATGTTTCATCCTTTTCTTTTCCAGTATATTTATGTTCTCTCCATTCTGTTTGCCTGGTTGCCTTCTGTGTTCTGGTTCTTACAGAGCAGAGGAAAAAGGCTAAGGCTACTGCTCTGTTCTTTCAGGTTGTCTGTTGTTGTTCAGCTGACCTTTGGCAATACACTCACAAACATGGCAGCAACACAATGACCTTGACATATATTGGTCCTGTCAGATGGAGTGGGCAATTGTTTGTAGAAAGAATAGAGAGCATCGTTGGTGGCCAGTGGAGTAGTTGCTATTTAGGATGCAGGTTTGGCACATGCTAAATAAAATTCCTTCAAAAGCATCAGTTTTAAAGGTACAACTCATCAGTACTCACACTATGTACTTTCTCTTAATTTGGTCTTCTCTTGGTACTTCCAGGCAACTACAGAAAAATATAATTGTGACAAATGGTTTTATATATGTTTTGTTCACATTTCATGTTATTAAACATGCCAAACACCCATTCCGCCGCGTTAAAGTAATGCACAAGGTTCGTACTTCTTAATGAGTTTTTTATAGAAGTTATGACAATGAAGGTCTATGATGAGTCAGTATTGTTTGTTTATTTCATCGCTGAACAATGTAGGTGTTACGGAGCTCTTTTCAGATTGCAACTGGAATTAAGAGCTACGCAAATAAAGACTTCATTTATATTAATAATTATTATATATCAATTTAATTTATATTAACCACTGTGCTGTAATAGAGACAGCCAGTGTTTACATTATATAAGACAGGAAGTTGGCATAGAAATGATGATGATTTTTAAAGGGTGAGCTAAAAGACCTGAAAAGACACAGGACAGATGCCGTGCTGGCCTTATTGCTGTTGGACAAGTAAGTAATAACTAGCTGGTTTGCTGTGTCTTGTGTTGTTGCGGTTGCATGATGTTTGGCTGTGTTAGCTAAGACAGAGGTTTAGCTGCTATCTATTCATGTCGAGTTGATGTTGCAAACTTACTAGATAACACACTCAGACATCAGTAACATTACTTGTGTTGGTTGAGGTTTAGCTATGTTGGCTAGCTTGCCACCCAAGTTTCAGGCAACATTATGCTGCTGCTAGTGGAGAGCGGTGCCAGTGTCAAGCCAGAGCCGAGCAACCAGGCAACATAGCAGCCTCTATGGACATAACGTTAGCTAATGGCAGAGGCGAACAGACAGAAGAGGACAATGATGGAGGAAACTAAGAAGAGGGTTACCAAGCAAGAGGCTGCCGGACGTTGGTGAGCTGGCATTGTTTCTGTTGGACTGGTAAGTGATATTAGCTGCTATGTCTTGTGTTGTCACACTCGCTCTGTGTTGGTAGCAGGTTGGTGAGTTGCTAGTTTTTTATTGTATTATAATCTGAACAAATGCATGTGTACAGCTGGCCTTACTTACAACAGTGGTGAATTACACTCTGAAACGGTAGGGACGCCAAACCGCACAAAAAACCCACATAATCACTTTCAAGTAAGACTTTCATATTAAATGATTTTATCTTGTCTGCAAATCTAGATTTTATGTTTTTAAGGCACATAGCCTTTTTGCAGATGAATGACTATACTAGCTAGCTGAACTGTGTCCGCCTCAATATGATTGCTTGATTCTTTATATCAAGACCATAATGTTGATAATGCTTTATTTTAACCCACTATTAGTATTTATAAGCAGTGTTTAACATTACATAAATGGTTTATTACTTACCATAACCCACTCTAATGTACAGTAATGGTAAGCAGATATTATTAAGGGAGAAACAGGGCGACTGATTCAGCAAGGTAGAGAGTCAGAGACAAGGATA
>NW_025744295.1:16933-17484 GCF_021292245.1 Micropterus dolomieu
TTATCTTGTCTGCAAATCTAGATTTTATGTTTTTAACTGAATCCTGGTTGCAAATGAATGACTATAGCCAGCTAGCTGAACTGTGTCCGCCTCAATATGATTGCTTTAGTCAACCGAGGGTCAGTGGTCGTGGTGGTGGGCTAGTGAGCGTGCATAGGAAAAATTTTAAATGTCATCAAGTACGCTGTGATGAATTTAACTCCTTTGAAGTTCTCACTCTTAAAGTTGGAGGGCTGCAACCTATCATATTTGTTATAATTTATCGCCCCCCAAAACCGCCTGGAGAATTTTTATCAGAACTTCCTGAATTTTTATCTACTCTGGTTTTAAATTATGACAGAATTGTTCTTTGTGGCGATTTTAATATTCATGTTGATGACCCCAACAATGTTAATGCAACTGACTTTTTAAATATGGCCGCTTCTTTTAACTTCAAACAACATGTCAAAGGGCAAACACATAACCGTGGTCATACACTGGACATGGTTTTTACCCTGGGTGTCAGCATTTCCTCTGTGGAATTAGTGGACATGACCATATCTGACCACAGA
>NW_025744295.1:17504-22303 GCF_021292245.1 Micropterus dolomieu
CTAAAGGGGACAGAGCGTTTGCTGTCAGGGCCCCGAGGCTCTGGAACAGCCTGCCCGAGGAAATCAGGTCGGCTGAGTCAGTGAACTCTTTTAAGTCCCTTCTTAAAACATACTTTTATAGGAGAGCTTTTCCCGATCTTATTTGACTTTATTTTATCCCTTTTATTTTATTGTATTTTACTAATTTTATATTAAATTTTCATGCTCTTATCTTTTTTTGTATTATTCTTTACACTTGTTAAAGCACTTTGTAACTTGTTTTTGAAAAGTGCTCTACAAATAAGGATTATTATTATTATTAAATAAGGATTATTATAATGTTGCTTTAACAATCTACAACCATAACTGACCTGCCTTGGTGTAGTCAGCCAAGTTCTTCCTATCAAGCTATTAAGGCACATAGCCTTTTTTACTACTATACTACTTTTCTTCCTGCCTCGCCTGATTTTAGATTAGTTGATTCTTTATATCAAGACCATAATGTTGATAATGCTTTATTTTAACCCACTATTAGTATTTATAAGCAGTGTTTAACATTACATAAATGGTTTATTACTTACCATAACCCACTCTAATGTACAGTAATGGTAAGCAGATATTATTAAGGGAGAAACAGGGCGACTGATTCAGCAAGGTAGAGAGTCAGAGACAAGGATAATGAATAGAAAGCAGCTGTATCTGTGCAGTGTCCTTTCCAGCCTCATAGGTTGAGCAATAGGAGAGTAATAAAGAATTTGACCAGAATTGGTCTCAGCTTTTATTGCACCCTGAAGTGTGTGACTTCTGCAGAGCGTGACCTCTGCGGTGGGTACTTGAGACAGAAATATAACCCATTAGTGTTCGGTGACTTCTGCTGGAGAGTATTTACATATGAGATACAGCTCTCTTGGTGAGATGCACAGCACTTCTTCCACGGCCCAACCCCTCTGGGGACAAACGTCACCATCTGTTTTTAGTCATGCAGATGCAAGAAAAAACAAACTGGTATGCTCTCATTCACACAAATATTTGTAATCATTTAAAACATTTTTTTGTTTTTTGTCTTGTGCTTGGAATATGTCTAGGTATTTAGTTTAGTGAGTTGGCCTGCTAAAATTTACTGATTAGGACTGAACACAAAGTATAGCTGGGACTGAATGTTTTGCAGGTACAGTTTTTAGATGAAATGCCAGGTATCTCACCAAAGTTTAATAGGTCATCCTGAGCGGACAAGAATCCCTTTCCCATATTTCATGAAAATCCAACAGTAGTTGAGAGATTTCAATTTTAACTACAAATGCAAATCTCATGATGGAGCTACAGGAAAAGTCTCCAAAGTTGGGCACCATGGATGTCTGTCTAAAATTTCACATTAATCCATAAAATAGTTGTTGAGATATTTTCAGCCTGGACCAAAGGGGTGGACCACACAACCAACATTGGCATCCATAGAACCACAAAAAACTAATTAAATACATTTCAGTGTGTGTCTGTAAACATAACAGAAACCTTCATTAGAAACTTGGATGATTGCAATTAGGGCCGCATGATTAATCTAATCGCTATGTCGCCATGTGCGATTACACAACCGCAAAAGGTGTACGATTTAATAAAACCGTAAAAGTGTATGACACACTCTACTCTGTGTGCGCTGCATTCTGCTCATTATCTCTGCCCGCATTGGGCTCTCGTGTGTGCCCCTAAAAACTGATAGGCCTATGTGCAATGATTTAACAAAAATGATTTATGAGCAGTGTGCAAGTAACTTTCAAGACAACAAGCTAACCATAACACCCCGCCCCACCGCAAAACATAGTCACTTTTTGTCAACCGAAAAGTTTGACGTGCTACATCAAATCATTAAATGTTAACAATATGATTATTGTCAGGTTAGTTCTTAGCATTAACAAATCAGAGACCAATGGAGAGCCTTTTGCTTGCACAAGGATTTAATGAATGAACAAACAGTTGTAACTGGATTTCATTTTCAACTAGTTTGAATTTTCAACTGTTTGTCCGTTTTCAGTTACTGTAGAAACATGACGATGCAACGTGGCGACGTCCAAGGAAGGGGATGCCCGCAGTTATGGAGATATAAATGGCTCGTTCAGGTCCTAAAAAACATGATGGTTTATTATGTAAGGTCTTTACACACCACTGAAAACATAGCTACTGAAACAAATCGCAGTATTGTCCACAATAATCGTAACATGACTTTTTCTTCAAATCGTGCAGCCCTAATTGCAATGAAATATCCGTGTCCACTCCTCAAAATGTTACAAATTGCATCAGCTCACTTCAGTCACTAAATAATACAGATGTAACCCCTTTCTCCTTCCATGGCCTCTGTACTGACTACAGCTTTTAGCTTTTTTCTTTCCAAATCTGCCTTGATATTGATGTACAGATACACAGCTGACCACAAGAGAGATCTGAATCAGTAAAGTCTCCCAAGATCCTTCCTTAACCAACCCACTGAATGTAAAACGAAAATCAAACTTTTGATCTGAGTTGAGAGGAAACCACACAGCCCCTGTGAGTGCACCAAGCCCTCCTGGTAGTATGCTTGCACACAAGGATGCCTTTTGTAGATTTGGGAACAGTAAATTGCTCACATTGAGAATACTTGAACTGGCAAGGATGCCTTTAACTCACACAGAACTGCTCTCTTTTGAACAAAAATTGCCATTATTTTGTCACTGTAGGCCTGTGAGGTTGAATTAAGAGCCGGCAAGGTTCTTCTTCTTCTTGTAAATTATGGTTCTCTGTAGTTTTTTTCAGTTTGCTTGCTGAAAGTAGTAATTTAATAATATATACCTACTATATTACTATATTGTAATAACCTGCTATTTTATTTTACAAATTAAAACAGTAGGTTAATCAGCTCTGTTGGTTTATTACTGCTGAAATTGTTGGTTGGATAAGGGTAGTCATATTTTTTAAACTGTTTATAATAGTGCTGTATTTTGCATGAATCTGCTCTTCTTCTGTACACTTTTGCTTGCAACTATACCTCCTGGTAAATAGACGATGACAATATGAACATATATGTTTAAGCAATAGTTTTCCTTTTGGGGAAATTTGTATTACACTGTTGTTTGCACGCTTTATGCTAAATTAGGTTAACCAGCTGAAGGCCGTAGATACTTAATGGACAGACGTGAGAGTGGTATCAATCTTGTCATCTAACTCTGGACAAGAGAGCAGATAAGTATAATTACCAAAGTGTTAAAATATTCCAGTAAATATAGCTCAGGCATTTGTAAATGTGTACTCAAATTGCATGGATGCAGATTGTTTTCAGCTTCATGCTGAATGGTTTGGAATGAATAAATATGCACATTATTTGAGGCACTGTGAAGGTGATCGAAGTTAGATATACTATTTACTGGAGAAGTTGTTGGCAGCTGCAGTTGGGTTGTGACAGCCCCAAATCATTTCTGCAAATATGCATTTATGCACCCCCACTAGTGACAGTTACTGTAGGTCTCTTGCATCCTCAACAACATTAAAAGTGCTTTCTAAGGTACTTAAACACATATTTAGTCAGATTCTGTGGCCAGTTACAACTGATTTTATGTCCCTAAATAAATATGGGCTATCATACCATTCTGTTTTAGTTAGTGGCTGCCCAGATCTTACTAGCCCACTTTTAAAATACGTTTAAAAAAAACGAACAAACAACTTTTCACCGGAGATCTAGTCACATTTCCAGATATTTATTTAAATTTAATTAATTAATTAATTTAGATATCTACATCCTGAAAATAAGCAGAATGAATGGGTCCCTTAGTGAGGAAAAGCACTAATGATTCACCTTAGCTTTAACCGATCAGTGCCGGCCAATAGGTCTCCTGGTTTGCAGTTATGCAGGATGGCTCTCTAAATATTAAATGGTGCTTTCTACTTGTATATGCAAAAAAGTAAAAACCGAAAGCTGTATGTTTAATGAGTAGAGCTGTGTCAGAGAGGAAGCTCAGTAACGAGTGGTGGGAGAAACCTCAGTGCAGGGGTGACTGCATCTCTCAACGTTCAGGAGTAAATATGGTCTCCCAGAAAGAAAGTATGTGAGGGCACGTTGCTGATGGTAGGGGTCGCTGTTGAATGTGAACTTGCTTCCATACCTTTTTGTTCAGTGGAGGAAGAGGTGGAGAAAAATAAAGAAGAGTGTTTGGACAGTAGAGGGAGCACATCAAAAATCTCATATCAGACATTTCTGCCAACAATATACAGCTGAGTCGGGAGGGGCGCTGGTGAAGACGGGGCAGCAGTGGAGTCAATGGGAAGCAGGTCACACTAGAACTTAGCAGATCTGCGCTGTGATGTGATCTAAGACAAGACGGAGCAAGCAATGTAGGCTCACAGTAGAGAGCTGCCCGGGACTGTTTTTTTGATCCCGCTCCCACTGATTTTGTATCCACTCCCGCCCGCAAAGATTGTGACATGCAGAGTAAAAAAAGGACACAAATTTTTGGGCTATGCTAAACGCCCATGTGACGAAAAACCAGCGAGGCTGTGTAGTGAGCAAACCTCACTCCCGGCTCCTTAGGAGACGTACTGGTGACTGACGTCAGTGGCCGCCTCCCGAAACCAAGGTGGCCGGTTCGAGTCATGTCCGTGAAGTACGTTCTCGTGAGCGGTCGCATGTGCTCTTTTTAATCTTCTTTTACTGAAATAAAAACGAGGCTTTACAAAAAAACGCTAACCACACACACACACACACACACACACACACACACACACACACACACACACACACACACACACCCCTAAAGGATTATTAGGAACACCATACTAATACTGTGTTTGACCCCCTTTCG
>NW_025744295.1:22403-22995 GCF_021292245.1 Micropterus dolomieu
AGTTACGAAGACAAAAGTCACAGAGTTCATCCTAAATGTGGGTAGAAAGGATAAAATAATAAACTCTCTGGTTTTATGCTTTTCTTTATTGTCTATGTGACTACAAGACAATAGGACTCAAGTTTGTCTTAGTTACAGGTTTGGCCATGCAAATCTGCACCCATGTTGTCCATCATCATTTTTTAAAAGTTTAAAAGGTTAATTAAAGCTGCAAGCAGCGTTGGGCGGGCCCTCGCACTTGTAAGCGCGTCCGCGCGTGAGCCGGCCGAGTTGCATGTTCTGGAGCTCTGCTGGTGCGGCTTTGAATTTCCTACGCGGTTCCGACGCCGCATGAAGGTGTTATATGTCACTTCCTGTGTCCCCTATGTGGAGCTACATAGCACTTGCCGCTATGAATATAAATCGGTATTGACGTGTAGATGTCTGCGGGGTGGGAGAGTTAACAAGCACGTAAAGTTTGTTTCAGATGTGAGCATGTACACTGAACAATAATGTACCCAAACAATAAAATAAATTCCTTTTATATTTCCCTGCCTTGTTGTTTATGTGTACATACAGAGGAAGAATGTGAGAACAGCACACATTTCATCGT
>NW_025744296.1:0-901 GCF_021292245.1 Micropterus dolomieu
AGAAAAAGGAAACTTAAAGATGCCACTCTGTAAAGCCTGATGAAGGACAAATAGTTCTCCGAAACGTTGCAACAAGGCAGAGTGAAGCAGGACCAAATAGGCCTGGATTAATAGGAAAATTCATCGTAAGACATCCAAGTAGGATGCAGAAATTACAAGGATTCGTGAAGTCCAATTTTTTGAACAAATGCAAAGGTAATGCACTTTTGTTTTTTACCAGGGGAAATGTGGGAAATGCTTAAAACATCAAACAAGCAGGGAGTGTTTTTGCCTTTCTGGGGTCGCTGGAGGCGCATCACAGGACAGTGCACCAGACTGGCTAACGCAGAGCTTTGTAAGTCGTTGGCCAGCTCTTTTTCCCCTCTCCCTAACCCTTACCAGGTTAATCGAGCTCTAACCTTAACCATTTGACCCTCTGACCTAAACATAACCAATTTGAATATTGTAATCATTGTAAGTGATACACACTGACGGTTTATTTAAATCCTATTTGAGCACTACAGTCATTCTATGTTGAAAACTACATAAATGGCTACCCACTAGATGACGTCACTGGAGGACTTCTCACTTCCCAGGAAGTGGGAAGGGTCAAGGGTCATACAAGTTGCTGACTTCCTGTCCCGCTCTCAGACCATATTTTCGCTCGTCTTTGGACAACAGCACTCAACGCACAGTTAGAATTTTATGCCTGAAGAAGGTCTTTTTAAAGACCGAAACGTTGCATTCTTGCGAGATTATTATTATATATATATTTTCATTATTATTATAATAATAAAACCTTGCAAACGGACCATCACGACTCGCTTTTTCACTTTTTCACTGTTTAGCTTAGTTTTGAAGTGCTAGCTAGCTGTCTTTCCGACACTGCCACACACTGAAAAACCTGCTGAACACCGCGAAC
>NW_025744297.1:0-438 GCF_021292245.1 Micropterus dolomieu
AGCCAGAGTTTGTTCTCAGACAAGTTAGTTAGTCAGACAGAACTGATGGTTTTGGTTTGCATTGTGTAGAACAGCACAAGAAGAACAAACAGGCAGAGCAGAAAAAAAGAGATAACAGCAAGATTTACTGTCTAAACTTCTTAAGTATAAAAGAGGCATAAGTTTAAATTAAAGCTGCAAGCAGCGTTGGGCGGGCCCTCGCACTAGTAGCGCGTCCGCGCGTGAGCCGGCCGAGTTGCACATTCTGGAGCTCTGCCGGTGCGGCTGTGAATTTCCTACGCGGTTCCGACGCCGCATGAAGGTGCTATATGTCACTTCCTGTGTCCCCTACGTGGAGCTACATAGCACTTGCCGCTATGAATATAAATCGGTATTGGTGTGTAGATGTCTGCGGGGTGGGAGAGTTATCAAGCACGTAAAGTTTGTTTCAGATGTGAG
>NW_025744298.1:0-2062 GCF_021292245.1 Micropterus dolomieu
TTTAAGTTTTGTTTCAAAAGCATATTATCAAATCATGTGTCAACAGACTGCTTAGTTGAGATTATATTTTTCTCATAAGTATTATTGTTTTTGATTCAAAACCAGTCTAAGATTCAGTTATTAAGAGCAAATACAAAGTAACTCTTTAAAATGCATACATCACAGGTCATAAAAATGACCATCCCACACAGAAGAATATGAATTCCCCTAAGAGAAAATTAAAATAAGTGCACTAGTGTAATAAGATATTTTATTATTATTTAAACAGTTTTTGAAACCTAGATCAAGTAATTTTTGTTGGTAATACTGTAGTGCTTGATATCAATGCATGCAGCAAAGTTACTTCTGAATTAAAGTTTAAAGTTTATTTATTTTCAGTTAAAGTGATTAAAGTTTGGATCACGGTGAAATGTTTACACATTGCTCACATTAAAGTTAAATTATCCATTTTTGAAAGAAACAAAGAGTCTTTGAAGGTAAAAACAGTCATTAGGTGAGAATGAGCACAGACAGTTCCACTGCATAACAATGGAGGTCCCCTCTTGGATAGGTAGCTATCGTTTAAGGATCTAAGTCCCCTCTTGGCAATTTCTTTAAAAAGCAAAAAAAAGCAAATTTGCAGTAATATTATGTTAAAAGACAGTAAAAGTAAATTTTGTATTATATTTATTTTACTTCAAAAGGACTGGAAACACAGGTCCACACTTGGCAGTTTACTCCGACGGTGCACTGTTGGATAGGTACGCGTGTATGTATGTGTGTGTGTGTTTATAGATGTGTGGATGTGTGTGTTTATAAAAGTGTGGATGTGTGTGTGTTTATAGAAGTGTGGATGGATGTGTGTGTGTTTTATAGAAGTGTGTATGGATGTGTGTGTTTGTTTATAGATGTGTGTATGGATGTGTGTGTGTTTATAGATGTGTGTATGGATGTGTGTGTGTGTTTATAGATGTGTGTATGGATGTGTGTGTGTGTTTATAGAAGTGTGGATGGATGTGTGTGTGTTTTATAGATGTGTGTATGGATGTGTGTGTGTTTATAGATGCGTGTGTGTTTATAGATGTGTGTGTGTTTATAGATGTGTGTGTGTTTATAGATGTGTGTGTGTTTATAGATGGATGTGTGTATGGATGTGTGTGTGTGTTTATAGATGGATGTGTGTGTGTTTATAGATGTATGTGTGTATGGATGTGTGGGTGTGTATGGATGTGTGTATGGATGTGTGTGTGTTTATAGATGTATGTGTGTATGGATGTGTGGGTGTGTATGGATGTGTGTATGGATGTGTGTGTTTGTTTATAGATGTGTGTATGGATGTGTGTGTGTTTATAGATGTGTGTATGGATGTGTGTGTGTGTATGGATGTGTGTGTGTTTATAGATGTGTGTATGGATGTGTGTGTTTGTTTATAGATGTGTGTATGGATGTGTGTGTGTTTATAGATGGATGTGTGTATGGATGCATGTGTGTGTATGGATGTGTGTGTGTGTATAGATGTGTGTATGGATGCGTGTGTGTGTATAGATGTGTGTGTGTATGGATGCGTGTGTGTGTATAGATGTGTGTGTGTTTATAGATGTATGTGTGTATGGATGTGTGTGTGTGTATAGATGTGTGTATGGATGCGTGTGTGTGTATAGATGTGTGTGTGTATGGATGCGTGTGTGTGTATGGATGTGTGTGTGTTTATAGATGTATGTGTGTATGGATGTGTGTGTGTGTGTGTATGGATGTATGTGTGTGTGGATGTGTGTGTGTTTATAGATGTGTGTATGTGTGTGTGTTTATAGATGTGTGTATGGATGTATGTGTGTGTGTGTTTATAGATGTGTGGATGTGTGTGTTTATAAAAGTGTGGATGTGTGTGTGTTTATAGAAGTGTGGATGGATGTGTGTGTTTGTTTATAGATGTGTGTATGGATGTGTGTGTTTGTTTATAGATGTGTGTATGGATGTGTGTGTGTTTATAGATGTGTGTATGGATGTGTGTGTGTGTATGGATGTGTGTGTGTTTATAGATGTGTGTATGGATGTGTGTGTTTGTTGTAGTACCAGGTAGTAG
>NW_025744298.1:2082-3464 GCF_021292245.1 Micropterus dolomieu
GTGTGTATGGATGTGTGTGTGTTTATAGATGTGTGTATGGATGTGTGTGTGTGTTTATAGATGTGTGGATGTATGTGTGTGTGTTTATAGATGTGTGGATGTATGTGTGTGTGTGTGTTTATAGATGTGTTTATAGATGTGTGTATGGATGTGTGTGTGTGTTTATAGATGTGTGGATGGATGTGTGTGTGTTTATAGATGTGTGGATGGATGTGTGTGTGTTTATAGATGTGTGGATGGATGTGTGTGTGTTTATAGATGTGTGGATGGATGTGTGTGTGTTTATAGATGTGTGGATGTATGTGTGTGTGTTTGTTTGTGGATGTATGTGTGT
This sequence comes from Micropterus dolomieu, assembly GCF_021292245.1. Taxonomy (NCBI): domain Eukaryota; kingdom Metazoa; phylum Chordata; class Actinopteri; order Centrarchiformes; family Centrarchidae; genus Micropterus; species Micropterus dolomieu. The sequence goes on from NW_025744298.1 coordinate 2,417, forward strand.
ATGGATGTGTGTGTGTGTTTATAGATGTGTGGATGGATGTGTGTGTGTTTAGAGATGTGTGGATGTATGTGTTTGTTTATAGAAGTGTGGATGTGTGTGTGTTTATAGATGTGTGTATGGATGTATGTGTGTGTGTGTTTATAGATGTGTGGATGTGTGTGTTTATAAAAGTGTGGATGTGTGTGTGTTTATAGAAGTGTGGATGGATGTGTGTGTGTTTTATAGATGTGTGTATGGATGTGTGTGTGTGTTTATAGAAGTGTGGATGGATGTGTGTGTGTTTTATAGAAGTGTGTATGGATGTGTGTGTTTGTTTATAGAAGTGTGTATGGATGTGTGTGTTTGTTTATAGATGTGTGTATGGATGTGTGTGTTTGTTTATAGATGTGTGTATGGATGTGTGTGTGTGTTTATAGAAGTGTGGATGGATGTGTGTGTGTTTTATAGAAGTGTGTATGGATGTGTGTGTTTGTTTATAGAAGTGTGTATGGATGTGTGTGTTTGTTTATAGATGTGTGTATGGATGTGTGTGTTTGTTTATAGAAGTGTGTATGGATGTGTGTGTTTGTTTATAGATGTGTGTATGGATGTGTGTGTTTGTTTATAGATGTGTGTATGGATGTGTGTGTGTGTTTATAGAAGTGTGGATGGATGTGTGTGTGTTTTATAGAAGTGTGGATGGATGTGTGTGTTTGTTTATAGAAGTGTGTATGGATGTGTGTGTTTGTTTATAGAAGTGTGTATGGATGTGTGTGTTTGTTTATAGAAGTGTGTATGGATGTGTGTGTTTGTTTATAGATGTGTGTATGGATGTGTGTGTTTGTTTATAGATGTGTGTATGGATGTGTGTGTGTGTTTATAGAAGTGTGGATGGATGTGTGTGTGTTTTATAGAAGTGTGGATGGATGTGTGTGTTTGTTTATAGAAGTGTGTATGGATGTGTGTGTTTGTTTATAGAAGTGTGTATGGATGTGTGTGTTTGTTTATAGAAGTGTGTATGGATGTGTGTGTTTGTTTATAGATGTGTGTATGGATGTGTGTGTTTGTT
>NW_025744298.1:3484-3934 GCF_021292245.1 Micropterus dolomieu
ATGTGTGTATGGATGTGTGTGTGTTTATAGATGCGTGTGTGTTTATAGATGTGTGTGTGTTTATAGATGTGTGTGTGTTTATAGATGGATGTGTGTATGGATGTGTGTGTGTGTTTATAGATGGATGTGTGTGTGTTTATAGATGGATGTGTGTGTGTTTATAGATGTATGTGTGTATGGATGTGTGGGTGTGTATGGATGTGTGTATGGATGTGTGTGTTTGTTTATAGATGTGTGTATGGATGTGTGTGTGTTTATAGATGTGTGTATGGATGTGTGTGTGTGTATGGATGTGTGTGTGTTTATAGATGTGTGTATGGATGTGTGTGTTTGTTTATAGATGTGTGTATGGATGTGTGTGTGTTTATAGATGGATGTGTGTATGGATGCATGTGTGTGTATGGATGTGTGTGTGTGTATAGATGTGTGTATGGATGCGTGTGTGTGTAT
>NW_025744298.1:3954-4795 GCF_021292245.1 Micropterus dolomieu
GTTTATAGAAGTGTGTATGGATGTGTGTGTTTGTTTATAGATGTGTGTATGGATGTGTGTGTTTGTTTATAGATGTGTGTATGGATGTGTGTGTGTGTTTATAGAAGTGTGGATGGATGTGTGTGTGTTTTATAGAAGTGTGGATGGATGTGTGTGTTTGTTTATAGAAGTGTGTATGGATGTGTGTGTTTGTTTATAGAAGTGTGTATGGATGTGTGTGTTTGTTTATAGAAGTGTGTATGGATGTGTGTGTTTGTTTATAGATGTGTGTATGGATGTGTGTGTTTGTTTATAGATGTGTGGATGTATGTGTTTGTTTATAGAAGTGTGGATGTGTGTGTGTTTATAGATGTGTGTATGTGTGTGTGTTTATAGATGTGTGTATGGATGTATGCACTTACCAACCTATCTAACAGTGGACCTCGACGTCGTTACACACCCACTAAGAGGGGACTAAAAAGTGAACAGGGGACATTTTTTAGGTCCCCTGTTGGACATGCTTTAAATCATGCTAAAATCATGTCTAAAACCATCTGGTAAATTTTTTAAACTATTGTCAAGAGGGGACCTGCAGGTGTGTGAGTGTTTAAGTCCATACTCAGCAGTGCCTCTAGTGGATCAAGCAAAGATTTTAACGACTCATTCACACACGTCGTTCTTAACACTCCCCTATAGAGTGAATGGCTTGCAGCCCCAGGGAGTCTATCAGACTGTAGAGGGGCTATTATACAAGCTACTCAGTAAAGAAAGCTGTCACTTGAAACACAATTTCTTAATTTTTTCTAACAAAATATACAGGCTGAGTTTTAGTGGATGTCTTGTGTTTTAAGATCAACATGTA
>NW_025744299.1:0-10071 GCF_021292245.1 Micropterus dolomieu
TGCAGCCTTGTAGTTGAGCAGGAATGAGACGTCTTCAGCTCTCAGCTCCTCCTCTGTGGCTCTGACTGTGTCTGAAAGAGCTGCTATCTCTCTGCTCAGAGCCTCCATCTTCTCCTTCATCATCTGACTCTTCTGCTCCTCTTCCTCCCTCAGTGCAGCCATCCTGGCCTCCTCTTCCTCCTCTAGAAACTGCTGAAGCTTCTTAAACTGCTCCTTAATCTGCCTCTCTGTGTGTCGGGCCTGGACCTTCATGTGTTCTGCTGTTTGATCAAACTTCACTTTAACTCGTTCACAAACCTTTAACTTCTCCTTTAAGGGCTCCAGAGTTTCCTGAAGTTCCTTCTTGTGTTGTCGTGCAGCTTCATCGATGGGTCTGAATCTGTGGTTGCTGTGTTCTTCTGAATCTCTGCAGACGAGACACACTGGCTGCTGATGGTCCAGACAGAAGAGTTTGAGTTTCTCAGAGTGCAGACTGCAGAGAGCCTCTGAAGCTCTCTGATCTCTCTCCTGTAGGAAACTCTCACACAGGTTCTTTAACGCCCGGTTAGGAGGCAGTCCGTCTTTTGAATGTCTCCTCTTACAAACTGGACACTCCTGACTTCCTTTTTCTTTCCACCAGCTCTGCAGACAGCCTTTACAGAAGCTGTGGCAACATGACAGGATGACAGGATCTTTAAAGATGTCCTGGCAGACAGGACAGCAGAGATCTTCCTCTAATCTGGAAGCCATTTAGTCTCTGAGTGAAGCTGAAGTCACAGCAGGCAGACGCTCAGACAGGAAACAGTCAGCCACTCCGTCCTTCAGTAACGGCCCTGAAAGTTACCTTCTTTTTGAGTCTTTGTTCTCGTCAAACTCTTGTTCTGTTTGTGGATTCAGCAGCAGGTTGAAGTGGTCGTATTCCCAGTATTCCCAGTATTCCCAGTATCACTCCTGTAGCTGTCCTCTCTCAGTGGAAGTGCTGGTTTTGGTCTGAAGGTGAGTCTTACCGTCTGACTCTCAGTGTGTCTTGTCTCAGTGAGGCAGAACAACAACCTGTTTTCCTGGTTTCTCTCATGTGAGTCAGGTGAGTAGCGGAGTCTCTTCAGAGTATGAACACACAGGATTGGACACGCTCTTATTTTTCCATCTGCAGTAACAATAAACTCTCCGGATAATCCTGTGTTGTTAGTAGAAACACTGCTTCACTGTCTGGAGTACTAATAGAACGAGGAGGGTCCAGCTGCAGCCCGCAGACAAACCAGACAAAAGTGACGGAAGTTGAACTTCCATATATGGTTCGTCCCACAAGCCACCGCGCACAAAACGTGATGATGTTTACCTCGGCCGTTCGGCCCACGCAGAGCCGTTAAAAGAAAAAAAAAGAGCCGATAAATAAGTTTCAACGTACCAATCAGTGTACATTATGCGTTAATATTTACTTTATACTATAATTATATAATATTATTATAGTGTATTAATACTGTAAATATTTATTTATAATAGTGGAATGAAGCAATGTTTCAATCCATACTATTGTTGTTGTATATTTTATTTGTTCCAAAATATTCTGTACATCACAAGCCAGATGTATCTTGATTTAGGTTAAAACTTTACATTACTGAGAATTTAATAACAGAATAGCGTTACGAACATTAACACTATTGTTCAGCGGTTGCTGGACACGTCTGTTGTGTTACGTCTGCTGTGTAACCAGCTAGCTAACCGGAGCTAGGTATTCCTGACAACCCCCCAAAGTATATTACTCTTACCCAAACCATCACAGGGTGTGTGTCCAAAGTTATTGATTGTATGCATGTCAACCAGTTAACGTTAACCCTACAGTGGCGCACATCGGCCGCTAGCAGATAGGGCTAACCTCCATTGTGTTGCTGTGCAGCCTCCGCTAACATTACTGCAGTTATATATTGACACCCGCAGACACCATGGTCGACACTTGTCAACTCCGAAAACATTTGAACACATTTTCGATTTGCAGTCAATTTTCGTCAGACTGCCGATATTTGAAATCTACACAGTTGATTTCTCACCCCAAAGAAGAAGAGTGAGGGGTCGACAGATGTAGGGATGAAGAAGAATAGCGAAGGTCGATGGATGTGGGTATGAAGAAGAAGAGTTAGTGTTCAAGGAATGTGGGTATGAGGAAGAAGCGTTAAGGTTCAAGGAATGTGGGTATGAGGAAGAAGAGTAAGGGGTCGACAGATGTAGGGATGAGGAAGAATAGCGAGGGGTCGACGGATGTAGGGATGATGAAGAAGAGTGAAGGTCGACAGATGTGGGTATGATGAAGAAGAGTGAAGGTCGACAGATGTGGGTATGAAGAAGAAGAATTAGAGTTCAAGGAATGTGGGTATGAGGAAGAAGAGTAAGGGGTCGACAGATGTAGGGATGAGGAAGAATAGCGAGGGTCGACGGATGTAGGGATGAAGAAGAATAGCGAGGGGTCGACAGATGTAGGGATGAAGAAGAAGAGTGAGGGTTCAAGGATGTGGGTATGAAGAAGAAGAGTTAGGGTTCAAGGAATGTGGGTATGAGGAAGAAGAGTAAGGGGTCGACAGATGTAGGGATGAGGAAGAATAGCGAGGGGTCAACGGATGTAGGGATGAAGAAGAATAGTGAGGGGTCGACGAATGTAGGGATGAAGAAGAAGAATTAGAGTTCAAGGAATGTGGGTATGAGGAAGAAGAGTAAGAGGTCGACAGATGTAGGGATGAGGAAGAATAGCGAGGGGTCGACAGATGTAGGGATTAAGAAGAATAGCGAGGGGTTGACGGATGTGGGTATGAAGAAGAAGAGTGAAGATCGACGGATGTGGGTGTGAAGAAGAAGAGTTAGCGTTCAAGGAATGTGGGTATGAGGAAGAAGAGTAAGGGGTCGACAGATGTAGGGATGAGGAAGAAGAGTGAAGGTCGAGGGATGTAATAGCGAGGGGTCGACGGATGTAGGGATGATGAAGAAGAGTGAAGGTCGACAGATGTGGGTATGATGAAGAAGATTGAAAGTCGACAGATGTGGGTATGAAGAAGAAGAATTAGAGTTCAAGGAATGTGGGTATGAGGAAGAAGAGTAAGGGGTCGACAGATGTAGGGATGAGGAAGAATAGCGAGGGGTCGACGGATGTAGGGATGATGAAGAAGAGTGAAGGTCGACAGATGTGGGTATGAAGAAGAAGAATTAGAGTTCAAGGAATGTGGGTATGAGGAAGAAGAGTAAGGGGACGACAGATGTAGGGATGAGGAAGAAGAGTGAAGGTCGAGGGATGTAGGGATGAGGAAGAATAGCGAGGGGTCGACTGATGTAGGGATGAAGAAGAATAGCGAGGGGTCGACGAATGTAGGGATGAAGAAGAAGAATTAGAGTTCAAGGAATGTGGGTATGAGGAAGAAGAGTAAGAGGTCGACAGATGTAGGGATGAGGAAGAATAGCGAGGGGTCGACAGATGTAGGGATTAAGAAGAAGAGTGAAGGTCGACAGATGTGGGTATGATGAAGAAGATTGAAAGTCGACAGATGTGGGTATGAAGAAGAAGAATTAGAGTTCAAGGAATGTGGGTATGAGGAAGAAGAGTAAGGGGTCGACAGATGTAGGGATGAGGAAGAATAGCGAGGGGTCGACGGATGTAGGGATGATGAAGAAGAGTGAAGGTCGAATGATGTGGGTATGATGAAGAAGATTGAAGGTCGACAGATGTGGGTATGAAGAAGAATAGCGAGGGGTCGACGGATGTGGGTATGAGGAAGAAGAGTTAGGGTTCAAGGAATGTGGGTATGAGGAAGAAAAGCGAGGGGTCGACGGATGTAGGGATGAGGAAGAATAGCAAGTTAAGTAGTGAGTTTCTGATGTCGTTTGCATTGTTGCGGTAGGTAAGGTACGCTGGTAGGTAAGTTTGGTCTTGTTGCTTCTGAGGTGGCAGAATAAAATGTTGGAAGATGGATGGAAACGTCAGATATAGATGAGTTTCGAGATTTATAGCAGTTGAGGACATAAGCGGTTAATTCCGGGCAGCACAGAAAGCCGAAGAAATCCAGTGCTAAGTTATGTTCGGATGCAGCCTGTTGAAAAAGTTTTGCTTTATTGTTCTTGGTGTAAAAGGCTGGGTCCGCTGACTGAGTGTGTGCCTGGGCAAGCAACTGTCCACTATTGTTTGAAGCTGTGGGATGGTCGGAGAATTGGAGGAGGATCTGGGTCTCGGTTTGCCTGTTGTTCGGTGTCTGGATCTCAAGTGGGTCGGAGACGAGCATTTGGAAGGGGCGACAAAACAGGAGCTTCAATTAATCTTTGTACTTTTCAAATTCTTCAGCATCTCAAACTTTATTTAACTGGAATTCAGAAGGTTGGTCACATTAGCCACCAGCGGACACTATCATGACACTTCTTCTCTGCCCAGCAGAAAAGCATGTCAGGAGGCGGGAGAATGCTCGCGAGTTTCAGATTCACTCTTTACTGTTCTCAGTAGAGACATTTGGTTTCCACAGTCTGAACACAAAATTAAAATTCAAAATCTCATCTCAGAACAGTTCCTGTGACTGCCACATAAAAAGAATTCTCTGGAGACGTCACCTGTACCATGAGTTTCTGTCCGGAGAAGGTTTACTGATTAAAGGCAGGGTAGGCAAGTTGTTTCTAAAACACTTTTTGTGAAAAAGAGAGCATAACAATTGGCTGTCTCTAGTCCTCTCAGGGCTGCAGTAAACACAGCCACTCATTCCATTTGGACCGAATGCAATGATTGGCTGACTGACTGTCACTCTCCCTCGCTGCCATGGCTACCAGCCCTGCTGCTGCAGGAGCTGCCCCCATGCGCGAACCCGGTCAGCTCTCTCAGACCCGACAAGCAAAGCGGTCAGACCGGAGGTAATGTCTGCGTGGCTTTTCAACGACGGTGATAACTGAGGAACACCGAGGGGCTGAAGTTACACCGTGGTCACTTCATTTCTGCTGGACAGGTGATCTGGCTTTTTTCATTTTGATGGTAATTTGTTACTTTCATCAGTAGCCAACGTAGCTACCTACTTAGCATACAGCGGCTGCTACGAGTGCAGACTGGTGGAGCGAGTCACAGTAGAGATGATGAATTATATGTAACTGTAGCTGAGTTGGAAAACAGCAGCGCAGCTGAGAGCTGTGTTTGCCGACGCTAACATAAGGTAAGACAGTGTAGGTGTAGATTCGCCGGTTTAGTTACTCACCACCTAGGGTCATTGTTATACTATATTTACACGGAATGTTATTTTTACCTTGTATCTAATATATTTGTGTGATGATCTTGTGCCTGAAAGAGTTGTTTGACTGTATGTTACTTATTACTTGTATGTTAATCTTTGAATAAGACATTTTTACAAATGTGGTGATGTAGCTGTGTGTTGAAAGACATTTCAGCGTTAGTGTACATAAACCATGCAAGTATCTTGCGTTTCTGTTATATAAGCTACTTAATAATATAGCTTGATATTGTTCATAGCTAAAACTACTGTGTGAAAACCTTTTACTGTAATTGGTGCTGTTATGCCATTACTTATTTTACTAGAAGTAAAAAATCTTGTATTTTTTCTTTCTACTGTGCCCTCAGGTCACCTGCAGTCTTCCAACACCCTGTGCTTCTCACCAGTATACGCTGATCGGACCATGCTGGCTGGCATGGATTACAACCACTGTGTCCACAGACCAGCCAGGAGGCAGGATGACACAGTTCACTGTTGCATTTTTATTACTCCTATGCATTTTACTCAATATAAGTGATGAGTCAAAAAATATTAAACAGTATGAGGAATACAGATAGATGGTGCTGATATATTGTTGTAATTGTATTTTATGTGGAAATGCTAATCATTGTTTAAGAGAATAATGTCAGGTATTGCAAACTTTTCACTAAGCTGAGGTGTACAAGGTGTACAACAAAAAGTCCAGGAAGTGGAGCTTGTACTCATTGAAGGTTATTATTTTATTTATTAATATTTTTTTTCTTTGAGATTATTGATGAAGGAAGCAGTTATTTTTTGTATGTATAAATTCTTTGATAGACTAGGGTGGGGTTTAATAAGTTTTACTTCTTCCCACTCTATTTCAAGCATAAGTGTATAAGTTATTATTATTGTGTATCTTTTCTGTTGTCACACTATTTTGCTTGAAAGAAATAAATAAAAAAAAAAAAAAAAACAAGGTGGAGACTTGACTAGACCTCCAGAGTGCCCTCCTCCTCCTCCTCCTCCTCCTCCTCGTCTGACGGTTGTCTGCTCCTGAGGAAATGCCTAGCAGCAGAACCAGGAGACCTGATGATCCCCGTCAACATGGGGTTCAGTAAGGTCTCCCTGCCCCAACTGTGTTGCTAGATACAGCAATATATAAAACAAAAACTACCATGGTTGGTTTTGAAATGTGGTAATCATGTCAGAGGGGTAATTGTGGTATTTTAAATCATCTCCAAAGCAGCGGTATGATGCTACGAGTAAAGTCTGAACTGTCTTCACGATCAGTCAGGACACCTCTGGACACACCTTGTCTCTTCCTGTATATACTTATTTTTATTGATGTTTTAAAAATGATCTATTTGTGATAAAGGTTTCAGTAGTATATAATAACAATAAACAAGTTTTATACCACATTTGGATGTCATTATTGGAGACATAAGACATAAATGTAGTTGATTGTTTTGCTGCAAGTGTGAAGAAAGGGCATTTATCATTTTAAATGTTTTATTTAAAAAAGAATGAAAATATTCTCCAGAACAGGCAAAAATATACTTTCTCTACCCTCCTGGGAATAAAACAACGTACAGGTATTTATCCACACAGTGGAGGGAATTATTTGTGTAGCCCTGCGAGGATTAAACCTCTGTATTGTCCTGGTGGATCAGGAGAACAGTTGCATATCTTCCAGAAACAGTAACTCAGTATCACGACTCTGTGTCTAAGTGCTCCACACTGCCACACTACAAACTGCCTGTATGCTGCCTGACTGAACTGTCTGTTACTCTGTCCTGGGTCTGAAGGTCAGCCTTGGGTGGTGACATGATCATCAACATGATCAGATATTTTTATTGAACAGGGGCTTGTTGTTCTCTAACAGGACTTCTGTGTCCACATTACACAGCAGGTCAATGTACATGACACAGATGAGCCGATGGCTGAAGCAGAGCTGTAGTTAGTTGTTGTAATCAGTAAACAATAAAAACGTAATAACAATAGTGATGGATTACATTTATATAGCACATTATTTTTGATACCCAAAGGGCTTCGGGGGAAACACCAGAGAAACTTTGAGACAAGCACCCTGGGAGACAATAGACTAATATTAAAATATATATACCTGTTTATATGCCGTTGCTGGAGTGTGAAGCTCGACGCAGGTGTTTGCTCCTTGGCTTGCAGCTCGTCCTCCCCGTCCTGCCTCTTCTTCCTCGGACCCTGGCAGCCCTCCCTCCTCTGCTTCGCCTCGACCCCGGTCTGTGCTTGGCTCTCGGGTCCAGTCCTCAACAGAGACAATAATGCTGTCACCGTGGAAGCTTTAACATGCAAATCAACGTTCACATATGAGTCTAACATGAAATTCACTTTGGTGTAGTGTAACTGATGGAAACGGGAAAATGTGTATCAGCCTGTTTATGTTAGCACAGCTACCTGTTAGTTAGCACAGCGACCTTTCAGGAGAAAGGCATTTCCCCCCCTAAGCTTAATGTCCAATTTCTGACACATTAAAGGACATTTCATTGATTTTCTTTTTTGCATCTTTAAGAAGGCCATGCTTAGAGTAACATATTATAAAGTAAAATAAATAGCTACAGTTAACAAAGTAATTTGTATTTAATCAAATGTATTTTTTAGGGAAAAGGCATTTTCCACATGGGGTAAAATGGATTATAGACCTCTGTTGTAGAAATAAACCTGCCTTATGTTATTAGCTTTGCTGTAATTTATTTCTCAGACTTTTAAACAGTGAGGCTGCTGGAACTTCATTAGCAGAAAGTCTGAGGTAAAATATGCGCATGCCAGCTAGCTAGTTAGAAATGTGAGCATATGTGAGCTTCTGACCTCAGACGTTCTGATAGTGAAGCTGCAGGTTGGCTGACGGGTCTGTCCAGAGTCTAAATAACATCTAACTTACAACTAACTCTGACCCCAAACACACTAAACTAGACTATTTTACTACTTTAACCAAAAACTATAAAAACTATAAAAAACTTATCTTAAGGCTCCCCTTAATGTAAATATACATATTGAACACAATAAAAAACTGTACAGCTTATTTTAACTAACAAAAAAATGAGATAAATTCAGGTCAGAGTGGCTTTGATCAAATAACTTTAAAAATTGTGATGAAACAGAGGAAATGTTTAGTTCAGTGTTGCCCTGCTCGTTCTGTACCGCTGTGTTTTAATGCAACATATAATAATCAGAAATAATCAGCAACGCTTCTAATATCGCGGAGTGACGTCACCCCGGGCCTGTCCAATCGGAGGAGAGTCCCCGGGTGCGCTGATCAGAGCGCGCGAGCTGGGAGCGCCGCACCGTCTCGAGCTGTTCCTCCACCGGCCGCCGGTAAGTTCCCCGGTGTCTGCCGTTAGCACGGGGCAGCAGCGGACACACAGCCGGTACCGGACCGGTGCTAAGAGAGAGCCCTCCCACCGGGCTGACGTCACGGTTTGATCCGTTTCTCTCGCTTTAAACTTCAAACCGTCAGTTTAACGGCCGGTAGCGGCGGCTAGCTCCTGCTAACAGTTAGCCTAACGGAAACAAACTGCTGATTCTTACCTGACGACAGAGTGAAAACACCTGTAGATCCGTTTCTGCTGGCTTCATGAAGACACTGAAGTATTTACAGGATCAGTAATTTATTTTGGAGCCAGCAGCTGACTGTAAACTGCTGAATCATCCCGCAGCTGATAAAGTTAAGCTAGCTAGCCCAACGCTATGTATCTGTTAATGTGGAGTAAATCAGGAGCACTGACCAGCTGTTAGTTATCGCTGCAGAAGGTTAGTTAATTGACAGTTTCAAAGAAGCCTTACTTTGTTTTGTGAAAAACCTTAAGATATTTAATTTATTGCCCTTTATCACCAAGAAAAACAGCAAGTCATCACATCAGAGAAACAAAAGAAAGAAAGAAAGAAAGAAAACAATGAAAATCAGAATCAGTTATCAGAATAGTTTTAAGAGTCTAATCATTGCAGTTCTGATAAAAAGCTCCATCTTAGCCGGACATTAAACTGACTGTTTAAGTGAAGTAAAGATGACGGGAAGATGAAGCAGGTAGACCGTTAATGCTGAAAAATGCTTTACATTACAGCCCATGGTTTGTTTAAAGAAGACTGTAGTCGGTGTTAATGAACTCTCTGCTGAAGCTGCAGCAGCACCGACCTGCTGACTAACTGTGTGTGTGTTTCCTCAGCAGCACTCCAGCCTGTCAGTGTTCGTATGAGCAGCAGGGATGAGCACCAGAAGCCGCAGGTCCTGGTGAGAGCTCATATACACACACACCGCACCTGCCACACACCTGTAACACACCTGCCACACACCTGTAACACATCTGCCACACACCTGTCACACACCTGTAACACACACTGTAACACACCTGCCACACAGCTGTAACACACCTGCCACACAGCTGTAACACACCTGCCACACACCTGTAACACACCTGCCACACACCTGTAACACACCTGCCACACACCTGTAACACACCTGCCACACACCTGTAACACACCTGTAACACACCTGTAACACGCCTGTAACACACCTGCCACACGCCTGTAACACACCTGCCACACACCTGCCACACACCTGTCACACACCTGCCACACACCTGTAACACACCTGCCACACACCTGTCACACACCTGTAACACACCTGCCACACACCTGTAACACACCTGCCACACACCTGTAACACACCTGTAACACACCTGCAACACACCTGCCACACACCTGCCACACACCTGTAACACACCTGTAACACACCTGCCACACACCTGTAACACACCTGTAACACACCTGCAACACACCTGTAACACACCTGCCACACACCTGTAACACACCTGTAACACACCTGCCACACACCTGTAACACACCTGTAACACACCTG
>NW_025744300.1:0-2138 GCF_021292245.1 Micropterus dolomieu
TTGGTCTGGGACTTGTAGGTTTTGATTTGGGACTTGTTGGTCTGCACCTGGGACTTGTGGGACTTGTTGGTCTTGACCTGGGACTTGTTGGTCTGGGACTTGTTGGTCTGGGCTTGGGACTTGTTGGTCTTGACCTGGGACTCGTTGGTCTGGACCTGGGACTCGTTGGTCTGGACCTGGGATTTGTTGGTCTGGACCTGGGACTTGTTGGTCTGGACCTGGGATGTGTTGGTCTGGACCTGGGACGTGTTGGTCTTGGCCTGGGACTTGTTGGTTTGGATCTGGGACTTGTTGGTTTGGATCTGGGACTTGTTGGTCTGGGACTTGTTGGTTTTGATTTGGGACTTGTTGGTCTGCACCTGGGACTTGTTGGTCTGGACCTGGGATTTGTTGGTCTGGACCTGGGACTTGTTGGTTTTGATTTGGGACTTGTTGGTCTGGGACTTGTTGGTCTTGACCTGGAACTTGTTGGTTTTGATTTGGGACTTGTTGGTCTGCACCTGGGATTTGGTCTTGACCTGGGACTCGTTGGTCTGGACCTGGGACTTGTTGGTCTGGGATGTGTTGGTCTGGACCTGGGACTTGTTGGTCTGGACCTGGGACTTGTTGGTCTGGGACTCGTTGGTCTGCACCTGGGACTTGTTGGTCTTGGCCTGGGACTTGTTGGTCTGGGACTTGTTGGTTTGGATCTGGGACTTGTTGGTCTGGGACTTGTTGGTTTGGATCTGGGACTTGTTGGTCTGGGACTTGTTGGTTTTGATTTCGGACTTGTTGGTCTGCACCTGGGACTTGTGGGACTTGTTGGTCTTGACCTGGGACTTGTTGGTCTGGGCTTGGGACTTGTTGGTCTTGGCCTGGGACTTGTTGGTCTTGGCCTGGGACTTGTTGGTTTGGATCTGGGACTTGTTGGTCTGGGACTTGTTGGTTTTGATTTGGGACTTGTTGGTCTGCACCTGGGACTTGTTGGTCTGGACCTGGGATTTGTTGGTCTGGACCTGGGACATGTTGGTTTTGATTTGGGACTTGTTGGTCTGGGACTTGTAGGTTTTGATTTGGGACTTGTTGGTCTGGGACTTGTAGGTTTTGATTTGGGACTTGTTGGTCTTGGACTTGTTGGTCTTGACCTGGAACTTGTTGGTTTTGATTTGGGACTTGTTGGTCTGCACCTGGGATTTGGTCTTGACCTGGGACTCGTTGGTCTGGACCTGGGATTTGGTCTTGACCTGGGACTCGTTGGTCTGGACCTGGGATTTGTTGGTCTGGACCTGGGACTTGTTGGTCTGGGATGTGTTTGTCTGGACCTGGGACGTGTTGGTCTGGACCTGGGACTTGTTGGTCTGGGAGTTGTTGGTCTGGGACTTGTTGGTCTGCACCTGGGACTTGTTGGTCTTGGCCTGGGACTTGTTGGTCTGGGACTTGTTGGTTTGGATCTGGGACTTGTTGGTCTGGGACTTGTTGGTTTGGATCTGGGACTTGTTGGTCTGGGACTTGTTGGTTTTGATTTGGGACTTGTTGGTCTGCACCTGGGACTTGTGGGACTTGTTGGTCTTGACCTGGGACTTGTTGGTCTGGGCTTGGGACTTGTTGGTCTTGGCCTGGGACTTGTTGGTTTGGACCTGGGATTTGTTGGTCTGGACCTGGGACTTGTTGGTTTTGATTTGGGACTTGTTGGTCTGGGACTTGTTGGTCTTGACCTGGAACTTGTTGGTTTTGATTTGGGACTTGTTGGTCTGCACCTGGGATTTGGTCTTGACCTGGGACTCGTTGGTCTGGACCTGGGACTTGTTGGTCTTGACCTGGGACTTGTTGGTCTGGGATGTGTTGGTCTGGACCTGGGACTTGTTGGTCTGGGATGTGTTGGTCTGGACCTGGGACGTGTTGGTCTGGACCTGGGACTTGTTGGTCTGGGACTCGTTGGTCTGGACCTGGGACTTGTTGGTCTTGGTCTGGGACTTGTTGGTCTGGGACTTGTTGGTCTTGGCCTGGGACTTGTTGGTCTGGGACTTGTTGGTTTGGATCTGGGACTTGTTGGTCTGGGACTTGTTGGTTTGGATCTGGGACTTGTTGGTCTGGGACTTGTAGGTTTTGATTTGGGACTTGTTGGTCTGCACCTGGGACTTGTGGGACTTGTTGGTCTT
>NW_025744301.1:0-4229 GCF_021292245.1 Micropterus dolomieu
TCACTACACTATTTTAGGTTAGTATAGCTTTCTTATAGGCCTACTACAGAGACTGTAGTCATGTTCTGCCCCACCTTTTGCGATGTGGGCGCAGGTAATGAGGTGAGTTTTCAGTAGCGTAAATGTTGAGATTCAGTCTTTCAACCACTATTTTAGTGGTATTTTAGTTACTTTATAAAGATAATTTAGAACAATGTTTGGAACACTTTTTAAGTGTGTTAAATAAATTAATCTTATTTTTGAAGCGAGGTGGAAGACCACTTCTTCAGTGCCCGACCCTTTTAATGTAGAAATGCCGACACAGCCAAGCTGAAAGAATAAGGCTGATATTTTCATGCAGCTCATAAGAACACATCAAATCAACACATTAATATAGACTACGTCTGTTCATTTAGACATTCACACTGCCGGCAAATTTCTGTCTCCCTGCAAGTGTCAGCTGCAGCCATGCTAGACTAGGCCTATGTTGTATTTCTGTAGTGTTACAGTTTGTTTATAAAATATGATGCTCTGATGCCAGTGGACTTGTTCATGTTTGTGATTGGTCATCTGCTGCTAACACCACCTCTTGTATGTGAACGCGCTCACGGCTGCATTGGGAAACCCTGGATTGAGTTACTGAGTTGATAACCAGCTTCATGGTACCGCTTATCCCGACCGCGATTGTTAGGGTTAGTTAAGCCAGATAACTGAAAGATGTCCTGGGTATGTTGAACTCGCTTCGTGGTACAGGCCCCAGGAGCAAAACCCCAAAACAGAAAACATAGACCAACTGTTACACAGAACAGGGTAGGGAACAGAGACAGGACCAACCAAGAAACAGGACAACACTAAACATGGAACAGAACAGAAATAAGGTAAATACCAAAACACACTAAACACCAGCTGACAGATCATAACCAGATAATAATAATAATGAATTACATTTATATAGCGCTTTATCAAAGATACTCAAAGTGCTTCACAGTGAAGTGGGGGGGGACTCACCTCTAACACCACCAATAATAATAAAATAAAAATAATAACATCAGGTAGAGGAAGAACACTAAGGTAACAAGCAAATCATAAACTAAGTCTAAACTAACAGAACAGCAACAGGGAGTCTAAAAGCAAGCTGTTAGCAACAAAACAAATAGGGGCCGAACTAATAACCCAGACTAAATAACAGACACCGAACTGATCAATAAATAAACCCACAGAGAACAAAACTCAACAGAATAGATGACAGGACTAAAATGCAGGTTCAAAACCAAAAATCTCAGAATCAAGAGCCAAAACCCAGAAACAGAGAAACAATAATCAAAATACAGAACACAGAGAAGGCACCGCCAAAATAATACAACACAGACAACCTCAGGACAGGATTGTGACAAAAGCCAAAAGAAAACAAACCAAAAGAAATAAGGAATTTGTGAGTCTTAGTCAGGTTATCAGGTTACCATGGATGTGCGTCTGTATTGCAAGGATTTTGATAACTGTGGTTGATGGATTTTATATGGTTTAAGTTTGAGAACGTGCATCGCTTTAAATGTTGCTGCCGCATGGAATTGTGGGACGGCATTATCTCCTTTTGGTGTACCCTATGCTGAAGGAGATAAGAATAGAAGCACTGAAGCACCTTTCCTTCATCAATCTGATGCATTTTTTGCCAACCTGGGGAGAGCTGGAGAAACTTAACTTCAGCCATGAGTCAAAAATATTATGGCCTCCTTACTAAGTATTATGCAAGCCATTCCATGCCAGCCTGTCACTGGGTCTAACATTTACAGTATATGAGGCACAATGTGGTAAAGGCACCACAAAGGGCTTAATGCATAACTCCCACAAGAGATGGTGGACATGCTGTAACTTAACTTGTCTACTCTTCCATCATGATTGACAGCCAATTCAGATTTTAATACATTTTATTGGCAAAGATAACAATTTTCATTACAGTTCATAATACTCTCAGAACCAGATCTCATTTTTTCTTCTTTGCCTGAACCACCAGTGTCTCCATGGCCCACTTTTGCAGTTTTTCAACGTCTCAGCCTCGCCCTTTTCTCTTCTTCAGCAGTCTGTTTCTTGGCCTGCTGAGCACTGCCAGATGCTTAGGAGCCATACTTGCTCTGCTGCTGCTGCTTTTCTTTCTGATTCATCTTCTGCTGGTGTTTGTATGTGGCTGCAGCAGAGTTGATGTTCTTGAATAGTGTTCTGTCCACCTCCCCAAACCTCACATTGTCCCTTTTGAAGAGCTGCATGGCTGTCTTCCCCCTGGACTGTAGGGTGTACTTTACCGTCTGGATTGCATTAAATGTTGGTACATTCATGTTGCCACTCCTCTGGTCAATTACATCATTCATTAAACTAAAAGAAGACTCAACTCTTGGTCCGTGAAAGATGGAGAGACAACATTTAACCATTGCACTCAGGGAGGGGTACTTATCTGGCTTGTCAAAGACATGACCCCACCACTCCACAATGCTCTCTCCCTCCTTGAAACTGGGGACAGTCAGGTCAACATTCAACCGCACAAGTTCTCTCTGGATGTCCTGGTCTGCTGGCAAGAGGTGCCTCAGCATACCACTCAGGCTGCCAAGAAATGGATGAGAATTTGAAATCAGTGTAAGGACATGAGGTAACAAAAATCCCAAAGTACCTGGTAATATGGCAAAAAAAACTTTAAATGTTATTCTTACCTCTTCAACTGGATGGTTGCCTGTGAGTGGCTTCTCAGAAGAGGGTCCAGAGCAGACAGGGCTGTTTTCCACCTGGAAAACCATGACATACTCCTTGAGAATAGCCATCTCACCCATGTAGATGCTGAGTCGTAGGACTGTTGTCGTGTCCTCATGCCACAGCTTCTGACATACCCTCTTTTCTCTCTCACATCCTTGTGGAGTCATGCCTGTGAAAGATGAATTAATGTAAGTGTAAAACACAATACATATTCCTCCTCATTAGTAACTTCATAACAAGTATAAGTGCTAATTATTATAAGGGATTGGAACATCAAGTCTCATCACCTTTCCTGTTGAGTTCCTCCTGAACCACCTTGATACTGGCTCTTGCCCCCAGGCATCGTATGCAGACAGCCAGTGATGAGGAACAAAACCCCTCTGTGGGCTGGAGGCGGGGAGATTTAGAATTATCTCTAATTATCTCTTATCTATTATCTCCTCCTGCCAAAAGACAGAAAAAGATTTTCAAAGAAACACATAGACATTCTACACATTCCACAGTTTTACCACAGTACAGTACAGTAGGGTCAGCAGCTGTGGTCTAGACTAGAGCTGACAAATTCAGGTTATACCAAATTCGCATAGGTGGAATGTGCAACTGTGAGTTCTCAACAGAGGGCGGTAAAGCGCTGTAGTGTCAAATGTGTATTGTGCAGTATATATAGCAACATGGTAGTTTAAGGAACATTTTTTATGTGTGCAGTTCACTAAAATGGAAAAGAAAACACTGAATTAATAGGTAAGAAAGAAAATGTAAATACCTAGACCATGGATCATCTTGTATGAAGCTGCCGTCCGTGACAGCTTCATTCCCTGCAAAGCTGGTTTATCCAAAGAAAGGATCTGGGCAAGCTCAACAATTACAAGAGCCTTAGAAAAAAGGGTGGAATGCTCCGCCAAGGTTCCAAGGACCATTGCCTAGAACACAAATAATTAATGTAAAGCTAGTGTATTCCATGTTTAGGTGATGATGCTGCCAGTGACCGGAGCTGATTGTGAATAATAATAATAATAATAATAATAATAATAATTAAAGCTGCAAGCAGCGTTGGGCGGGCCCTCGCACTTGTAAGCGCGTCCGCGTGTGAGCCGGCCGAGTTGCATATTCTGGAGCTCTGCCGATGCGGCTGTGAACTTGTTACGCGGTTATGACGCCGCATGAAGGTGTTATATGTCACTTCTTGTGTCCCCTATGTGGAGCTACATAGCACTTGCCGCTATGAATATAAATCGGTAGTGGTGTGTAGATGTCTGCGGGGTGGGAGAGTTAACAAGCACGTAAAGTTTGTTTCAGATGTGAGCATGTACACTGAACAATAATGTACCCAAACAATAAAATAAATTCCTTTTATATTTCCCTGCCTTGTTGTTTATGTGTACATACAGAGGAAGAATGTGAGAACAGCACACATTTCATCGTTACTGTGTGTTAGAGCATGGGAGAACAGTGGATACTTTTAATACAGCCCACACCCCTAATACTGTGTAACTATAACAAGTAGAGAACAG